>NC_067163.1:48140991-48295991 GCF_903995435.1 Acomys russatus | reverse complement strand
GAACTCATTAGGAGCGGTGCTGGCTGGGAAGTGAGTTCCCTTTTGTTCAGTTGGTGGAGTTCCATCTATATTGTTAAGCTCCCTTCAGCATGACTCTACTGTGCTCCATGTCCAATATTTTGCCAAGCTTTTCAAACTTGGTGTGGAAAGTACAAGTTATCTTGACAAAAAGGGGACTGTAAATATCTGTGAGCTTCAAAACTAGATGATTTGTGGAAGACGACTTTGGGAAAAACATACCCTACCAATGCATTAAAATTATACAGCCGTATCCCAGACATGGATTATCCACCCTACAGAGAAATCTGTGGCTATCAAGAATGGGTTTATCTCTAATTTATGGGCTGACTATGAAGATCCTTGAGTGATCCTGAACAAGCCAATGCCATCTGGAAACTTGCACTGTTTATCAACATGTTAGTAGACCAGTTAAACATTCTTGACCCACAAGTTAGAATCCAAAGTGTCCCGGGATTTATTTTCCCAAGGGGAAAAATTTTTTAGTTGTTGCTTATTTACCCATTGAGCAGCTTTTGTATAGTAAGCTTGACATGCTGAAGTCTTCTTCAGGCTGCTGTTTTGCTCCTGAGTGACTTTCAGAAGAGCAACCAACTGTCCTTCTTGTGAAAATGAAGACAGTTAATTATGAGCATGCAACCTAGTCATGAGAGTCTAATACATCACATGCAAACCTCAGGGAACAATTGGTTTTCAAAATGAAAAAGCAAACAAACAAACAAACAAAAAACACAACCTTTTCTATATAATGGACTAAAAAAGTGCACCTTTCTCTACGTTATGTTACAAAACCTGTCATCTTTCCTGTGTCTTGGGTACCATGGTTCCTTTTATTCCTTGTGTTTTGCTTGGCTTGCTCATTATGGTTTTTATGCATCTTCCTCAGGTTATAGGATGTTTTCAGACTGTGGTAGAGGCCAGGTTAATTCCTCCTTTACAAATGAAGCCATTTAAAAACATAAGCGATTTGACTGAGCTTGATAGCATGGGCCTATAATACTAGCTCTTGGGAGGCTCAGAGAGGAGCACTGGGAATTTGAGGCCAGCCTCGGTATCATAGTGAATTCTAAACCAGCTTGGGCTACAACATGAGATCCTATTGAAATCAGTCACTCAATCACTATATTAAGTGCCTCTGCCCAGAGTAGACGTTAAACTGGCCCATACTTTCCACATTACTCCAAATGTTCATAGGGTAGAAAAGAGTTCTGTGGTCAAAGAAGATTAGGGGAAAAGGATTTAAACAAGAACAACAACAAAACCCAAAAACTAAAGAGTTATTGTTTTCATTACATTTCATTACATCCCATAGTCTAGACATGTGCTCTGCTCGTCTACAGTCGCTCTCAAGCACACATATAAAACCTTCCCATACCCAGAAATAGCTCATGGCCTGAGTTCATAGGATAGGCTTCTTATCATGTCATAATTCAAAAGAAAATGACTTCGAAAACGATCCCTTAAAGACCTAGTTTATGGGAGCTGTTATGAAACGCAAGGAAGAGAAGAAAGCCGCATTCCTGGCAACTTCTATAGCAGCTGAAGGGTCAGCGAGGCACGCCAGTGGTGCTGCACCAACCAAGGATGCAAGCAAGGATGCAGACAGAATCACTCTGCCCATCAAGCGCTGCCATGGGAGACAGCGTGCACACTATTTTCACCATCGTCCTTTGTATTCCTACTTCTACTTCAAACACAAAAGGAAGCTCAGCACACGAGTGGTTTCAGTTTATCTTAGAAAACACCCAACACCCAGAGAAGTCTCAAAAAATAAAAAATAAAAAAGCCTTATAGGCTGAAGGTTTAACCCGACCAATGCAGCAATCGACCTAAAGGGCTGCAGGAGTGGTGTCACAGTGCCTAATTCTGATCTCTAGATATATCAAATAAAGCACAGGTGCTTTAGCTCTCAATGCTTGGTTAAGCCATACAGAGAAGTTGGAGAAGATATTTTATAGAGTTTAAGTTTATTATGTCTCAGTATGAAGAGTAATATTTGTGTTCATGAATATTAATTAACATTGTGAATATTATTGATGTGTGTGGTTTAAGAGCGAAGCGAGGGGGGGGGGGAAGCTCGCTGTCTGAACATTCCTACTGTCAGTGACTGGAAAGGACTCTGCTCAGGACGTGCCCTCTATCTGACAATGCTATTGGTGGTTCAGCCTCAGTGCTAATGAGACTCTGAGAGAATATACCTGAAAGACTCAGTCCCGTTCACTGTTGTGAGTAGAGGGTAAATAATAATAATAATAATAATAACATTGTCCACTGACAGAATTTTCTGCTGTTTCTCCAAGTCAAGCTTTAGTACAGTATTGCATTCCTCAAAGGATATCCAATCTATCATCTACCTACTGGGTCAGGTGAAGAAAGAAAACCACCACAAAGTGAATTGTCTTTTATTCTTTAGTTAAAACCCAGGTACGCTAAAGACATCTTTAAGGAAAAAAATGTGTTTCTATTGTATTGTCCTTGGTTGGTGCCATAGTTTGAGCGGAACCCCTGGGCCCAGATCTGCCCATCATAATGTTCTTCTTATAGATTTCTAAATACACATCTAGTACAGAACAGGTGCAAGTGGGTGATCCATTGACTCTTAAATGAGCTGTATCTAGGCGGAGTCAATGGACACATTTAAATGCCAACACGGAGACGAGACGGAAGGCAGAGGACTGCTGCAAGTTCAAGGCTAGCTTGGGCTTCATTTTGAGATCCCTTCTCAAAGAAGAATAAGAATCATGCCGGGTGGTGGTGGCACATGCCTTTAATCCCAGCACTCAGGAGGCAGAGGCAGGTGGATGGCTATGAGTTCGAGGCCAGCCTGGTCTACAAAGCAAGTCCAGGACAGCCAAGGCTACACAGAGAAACCTTGTCTGGAAAAGAAAAGAAAAGAAAAGAAAAGAAAAGAAAAGAAAAGAAAAGAAAAGAAAAGAAAAGAAAAAGATCAAATGCATGTGGTGGTTGGAGTGAGAATGGCCACCATAGGTTTATGAATTTGAATACTTGGTAAAACTATTTGGGGAGGTTTAGGAGGTGTGATATTATTAGAGGACACACATCACAGGGTGGCTTTGGAGGCTTCAAGAGTCCTCTGCCACCCATCACGGTGCCTCTCTGCCTCCTCCCAGCACTCCAAGATGTGAGCTCTCAGCTGTTTCAGTGTGTCTTAAACCTAGATCCCTAAGAAATGCATTAGGTAGATTTTTTTTTTTTTAATTAAGCATGCCTAGAGCTAGGAAGATGGCTCATTTGATAAAATGCTTGGCCCACACTCAAGCATGGTGAGCTGTACTTAAATCTCTTATATCCAGGATTAAAAACAAAAATAAGCCAGGCATGGAACACAGTCTCTGCCGGTTATCCCAACACTGGGAAGGCAGGGATAGTAGGATCCCGGAGGATCCCTGAAGCCTGCTGGCCTGCTAGCCTAGCATACTCACTGAGCTCTGGGTTCAGAGAGAGACTCTGTCTCAAAACATGGTGGAGAGTGATAGAAAGATGTAAGACCTCAACCTTTGACTGCACATCCATACACACACACACACACACACACACACACACACACACACACACACACACACACACACACAAGCATTCCTATACCCCATACCTGACCAAGTAAATGGATTTCTCAGATTGGAATCTGTATATTTGTTTAAATTTTTCTAGATGACTCTAAATGTCAAAAGCCAGTGTTAGGTTCACGACTGAGTAACTAGTCTCTAATAATGAGGGGGAGTGTGGTCATAAAGAAAATGCCTCCCTCCCCAGTGATCGCCATGGAATCAGTTGCAAGGGACTACTTCAGAGGTCACTATAATACAGGTCAATGTGCAAGCATAAGATACCAGACCATGATCAATGTCAATCAGTAGAACTCAGGGAAATGACCCGCAGACTGGGCAAAGGAGTCTGGACCTAGGGCATGTTGAGCACAGCTGCCTGAACATTGGTCTGGGTCATCTGGGTCCACAGAGGACCTCCAGTTTCACTATAGTCACTTACTCCATCACCACCACTGCCCAATAAATAAGCAAAATATTTTTCTCATAAAATGTATAGACAGCATAATAAATAGTTTAAAGGAATGCCTGTCACCAGAAGAATTTGTTGGTCATATTTTAATAATCAGACTTTGTGCTAGGCACAAATATACTCATTATATTTTAAAGAGTTTGCCTAATTTTTATTAGAGAAATTTTCTATTTTTTTAAATTAAAGATTCATATACATATTAATTTCTATAACCATTGCTCAGTGTATCTTCCATAATGATATATTAACTTATCACTCATAACTGATAATCTTTCTCTATGTGTTTGGTTAGAAAGTAAAATATAATTGCTGTGAGTTCAAGCCCAGTCTGGGCTACAAAGAAAGTTCCAGGATAGCCAAGTCTACACAGAGAGACCCTATCCCAAAAAACAAAGAAGAAGAAGAGAAATATAAGTGATTTTTATCTGTGCAATTCTGAGAGACAAAAGCAGAAATGTATCATCATTTTAATTTATATTATTCTTGAGGTTTGGGGTAGAGTTTGTTTGTTTGGATAGTGCTGTGGATTGAACCCAGAACCTTGAGCACTCTGTAACTGAAAGACACCCTCAGCTCTGTGTCCCTTTAACTATCAAGACATGTGAAAATGTTCTTGTTTTTTGTTTTTGTTTGTTTGGGTTTTTATTTAGTATTTTGTTTTTGTTTGGTGGGTATTGCTTTTGTTTTTTTTTTTTTTTTTTTTTTTTTTTTTTTTTTTTTTTTTTTTCAAGATAGGGTTTCTCTATGTAGCCTTGGCTGTCCTGGACTTGCTTTGTAGACCAGGCTGGCCTCGAACTCATAGAGATGTGCCTGCCTCTACCTCCCCAAGTACTAGGATTACAGGCCTGTGCCACCATGCCATGCTTGTGAAAATGTTTTAAGATGGTCTTTCCTTTTAAAGTGATTATTATGCAGTTTGGGGGAAGGAAATACTAAGGTTTGAACTCGGGGCCTCAACATTCAAATTTTAACATATGTTTTTTTTTTTTTTTTTTTTTTTTTTTTTATTTATTCTTGTTACATCTCAATGTTTATCCCATCCCTTGTATCCTCCCATTCCTCCCCCCCCCCCCCCCATTTTCCCATTCTTCCCCTCCCCTATGACTGTTCTTGAGGGGGATTACGTCCCCCTATATATTCTCATAGGGTATCAAGTCTCTTCTTGGCTACTTGCTGTCCTTCCTCTGAGTGCCACCAGGTCTCCCCCTCCAGGGGACATGGTCAATGTGAGGCACCAGAGTACGTGAGAAAGTCATATCACACTCTCCACTCAACTGTGGAGAATATTCTGACCATTGGCTAGATCTGGAAGGGGTTAAAGTTTACCTCCTGTATTGTCCTTGGCTGGTGCCTTAGTTTGAGTGGGACCCCTGGGCCCAAATCTGCCTATCATATTGTTCTACTTGTAGATTTCTAGGACCCTCTGGATCCTTTTATTTTGCTGTTCTCCCATGCGTCTCTCATTTAGAGTCCCAATAGGATGCCTTCCCCTCTGTCCCAGTTTCCTGGTAAGTGAAGGCTTTCATGGGACATGCCCCTTGGGCTAGTATGCAGATATAAGTGAGTATATACCATTTGATTCTTTCTGCTTCTGGTTAACTCACTCATTATGATCATTTCTAGCTCAATCCATTTATCCACAAATTTCGGGAATTCCTTGTTTTTAATAGCTGAGTAGTATTCCATAGTGTATATGTACCACAGTTTCTTTATCCACTCTTCTACTGAGGGACACTTAGGCTGTTTCCATGTTCTGGCTATTATGAATAAGGCTGCTATGAACATGGTTGAGCAAATTTTCATGTTGTGTGCTGGAGCATCTTCTGGGTATATTCCAAGGAGTGAAATAGCTGGGTCTTGAGGAAGTCCTATTCCCATTTTTCTGAGATAGCACCAGATAGATTTCCAAAGTGGCTGTACTAGTTTGCATTCCCACCAGCAATGAAGGAGTGTTCCTCTCTCCCCACATCCTCGCCAGCATGTGGTGTCGCTTGAACATTCAAATTTTAAGCATGTCAATATTGTACGTACTTTTAGCTCACACTTCTATGGAAAGTGATGGACTCCATAGGTTAATTTTAATTTTATTTGGAGTGATACTGTTTTAAGAAAGTAAATGCATGTAAAGAATGTTTTTGCATATTCATTAAAAATCTAAATCTAGAGTCCTCTAGTATCTAAGACATTTTTGATTTTTATCTTCTGTCTGGTCTTAGGGATTACTCATAGATTCTGCCTTACTTCTGACATTCCTAAAGATTTAAGAAATAAAAGAGTTAGACTGCCAACCAATTTCATGAAAAGGAAGGAAAAGTATAGGAGTCATAAATGAATGTATTAAACTCACCTGTGATAAGCACCTAACATTCAACAAAAAGCACAGGATCTGGGAGGTGGGAGTCAGGAGTTAAAAAGAAAGGGGTTGACAGACATTCCCAGGAATCTGAGAAAAGATACAACCTACTAATGTAGGGGCGTGCAAGGAAGGACAGAGAGTGCAGAGCTGAAGTCATGTCCCTGGAAGTAACCGTGGGAGGATGAAAGCTGGTTTTCTTCTCCATATCCTTTGGGGAGTCAGCCTGTCTCCCCTTTTATTTCCACCATATTTAATGTGGTTTATTTAAAAATAAACAACGGCAGAAGGACATGGAGAGTATAAAACGCATAGTGGCCAGGGCTGGAATTGGTCGATGGCTGCTCTGACTCAGACTTTGTTGGACCTGGCACACTGGGAGCTGCTTTCCGTAACAACTGACTAATCTGCTGTAGTAGGCCAAGGCCAAAGAGAAGCATCATTGGTCCTGATGATGGATCTTATGTACTAAGGGTCAGTCACAGCTCTGAGTGTATTAGCTGAAGGTTTGGTGCATTTAATAAGACAAATCTGTAAAGCTGGTATAAAAAAAAAAAAATTAGCAATTCCACTTAACAATCAAAAGAAAACAAAAAAGTTAAGGCAAAACTTCCCTTAGCTACTTGAGCTCTGGTAACTCATAGCCAAGTGATACATTGTTTGGTCATTTATTCATCTACAATGTCAGTTATCTGTGAGTGTTGTTGTTTTTTAATTGGCTACAAGAAAATCAGCTGGACCCTGACCTTTGAAGAACAGTCTAGGCGACCTAGAACCTATAACAGGTGATTTGAATACAGATCCTCAGGAAGATAAACACAGGCCACAACTCTGAGTAATTGTGGAGACTGGCCCCAGGAAACCCTAGTCTACATATGCTCAAGTCTCAGATATAAAATGTAGAATTTGCGTACGATTTCCACACATACACTGGATACTTACAAAACTATCTAATTTTTGATACTTTCATATGTGTTGGGCCACATTCACAGCTAACCTTGAGCATGTGTGGCTCATCATATTGGGCTATATGGGTGATTCAGTAATCACCCTATAGATTACATAAGGACCCAAATACCATATGTGTGCTATGTAAATTGCTGGTTTACTAAAGTACTTAGGGAACAGTGACATGGAAAATGATCTGTACCATATTCAATACAGATAAAATTTTGTTTCAAATATTTTTCATCCTCAATTGGTTGAATGTGGTGATAGGGCACTCAAGGCTGCAGAGGACTGACTGTGTTTGAGAATTATGCTCATAGCAAGGCCCCTACTTATTTATGGGCACTACATCTGCATTTCAAGATAGGTTTTTGTCTCTTCCTGATTGTTGTATCTTTCATGAAATACTACAGTGTCAGCCTCCATAAGGCTGAAAGTGCACAACCAATGTTAGAACGATGTTTCCTTCAAAGTCCATGACATAAAAGACGTAAAGCAATGGATTCTTAGAACATCCAACAATTAGATGTCAAATATTCTCTAAATTTAGAAATCCTTATGATAGGTACTTCTCCCCTCCTGAATTCTTCCCTCATAACTAGGGCTTGTTGTTGTTGTTGTTGTTGTTTTGTTTGCTTGTTTGTTTTGTCAATACCCTCTATTTATATGAATCCCTCTGGCATGTTTGGTGTCTTTCATTTATCTTCTCCCCTATTATCCTTATCAATTGAACAGCTGTGGGACATTAGAAAGTCACCGAAGAATAAAATCTGTTACTGTCTTTGCCTCACCAAGTCTGGTCTTACTGAAATCATAACAGCTTTTCACACAAAAAGAAGGACATCCCCATGAGGCACCTGAAGCTTTTGTCCAGGCTGTGCCTGACAGCTTCCCCCATCTCCTTTCTGCCTCCTACTGAACAGACATCTCTCCAAGGAGCTTGGAGTATTTTTCTCCATTGAGCTGGGGAGCCTAGAGTTATGGTGACATTAAAACACTCCACAGCAGAATTCAGACTTCCTCCATTCCTGCTCTGCACTTCAGAACAAACTGTATCAGAGCCAAAACCATGTCCACCTGTGAAGAACAGGCCGCATGATTTAATGTGACTTCAGTCCATAGAGGGTTGGGTTTTCCTGTAATAAGAAGCCTGGCCTTAGGGAGATGCTGCTGGTGTTTGCTCATCAGTTGATGTTCGAAGCAATGTTCCAGGGAGCCGTGTACAACAAGGTTCAGGAATTGGAGCCTAGTTTGTCAAGTCCTTGGTCTCTGCAGACAAGATCATGTGTTATGGCATTCTTTTAATCAAAGGTCTTTCTTTATGACTTTCTTTAAGATAATGCATTAAGCTGTACGTGGCTCCAGTTTTCAAAATTGTTTTCAGGTATATTGTCAAATCTGTCTCCTACATACTTTTATATCTAGAGCTTGGTCCCTGGCTGGAACAACTGTCTAGGATCTTGGGGCTTACTCCTATGTGCCAGGAACTCTAACTGGGCTGTTGGTCCTCAGTGACCAGGCCCTCACTGGACTGGACTGACCACCAGCAAACTGAGTGAACTTTTTTTCTCTCTGAAGTCCATGTTAAAAGTCTTATGTAAACCCGATCGTTTGTTTCTATGTCCTGAAAGTTGATGCAGTTGAAGCTTTCTCTTTCCTTCCTTCTAAGGACCTCCACCAACAGTGGAAACTATGGCCATCCCACCACTTTGCTGTGACACTTAAGCTTGCAAGGAAGTTGTGTTATGAGTCACTCCCCAGTGTCCTAAAGTGGCAGTCTGAGCTGAGTTCTGTCCCACCTTGCCAGGTAATCACCAAAATTAAGCTCTTCTAAGTCTTAATCTGTGACCAAGTTCTTACGGCAAATTCTCTGGTCCACGTTGCGCTGAGTAGAGTGAGCTTCTTGACAATCTTCCAGCACTCAGAAAGCAAACAGCAGCACCCAGAATCTTCCCTAGAAGAGAGTGAAGGAGGAAAAACCAATCACCCCTGAGCATCAGTGTCTCTGAAACCATAAAATCCAAAACTCTCTCTGGAGTGTCCCCTCACAGTGTTCAGAACTGTGGAGTCTCCACCATAGGAGACTGCCTTGCCAGTGTGGTGCTGCCGAGCCACCTCTCGGATGCCTTTGCCTCATTGCCTTCCTTCAGTGAAAACATTCCGAGAGGTGGCATGAGAGAAAAACTGAGTTTTGAATGCTATTCTTCAAAATGCATGCACTCATCTCCATATGTCAAAAGCAGGTATCTTTGTGCTTTGTAGGCTGGGCATGAGGACATATGGACAGAGAATGGCCAGTCCAGCAGCCAGGAAAGCTCTGGGCAAACTCAAGTGAACTTGCCATCTGATTTCTATGTTCCCAATCAATGGTGACAGAGAAGCGTCATAAGTGACTGCCCTGACTTAGGCGCCATGCTTTTCACAGCCATGCCTCATCAACATAGGCCGTAATTCTATTCAGAACACTATCAGCTCTTCACGCTGTCCCCATCCCTAATCATTACCTACTCGTGTCATCTTTCCCTCATCTTTTGGGTGTGTGTCAACACTCAGTGATCATGCTGCATCCTGCGTTCCAGACAACGATGCCAGAAATACATGCAGGTTTTAGGCATTGACTGAAAGGGTGAGGTTGTGAAATATGCATATTTATATTTGAGAGGAAAATGGTACAGAGATGAGTCCTACCTCCCTTGGCTGCTGTGTGGAGTGAGCTCAGCACTACACTTCCAGATAGAGGGTAATTAGAAATAATGAGTTGCTGGGATTACCCCAAGTTTTCTGAAGACCTGGAGTGTGCCCCAGTCATACTGGCTTTGAAGGCTAGCATTCACTCTGAATAAAAGCGAGAGAATTAAATTATACTAGTTCATGAGTACATGTCCAAAGATAATCTTTGAAAACATGGTAGTGATACCACATAAGTAATTTGTGCATCAGAAATAAATAATGATGGGTAATAAATAATAATGGATACTGCAAAATCATGCCAACAACTGTGTAGGAAAAAAACAAACATACTCTGAGCTGTGGGGTTATTCCTGTGTGCAACTGCTTTAACCTAACACTGTTATCCTTCTGGTTAAGACCTATGACTTCATTTAAAGGCTGAAGAGTTTGGTGTCAGTTTCTCTCTCTCTCTCTCTCTCTCTCTCTCTCTCTCTCTCTCTCTCTCTCTCTCTCTCTCTGTGTGTGTGTGTGTGTGTGTTGTGTGTGTGTGTGTGTGTGTCTGTCTGTCTGTCTGTCTATCTCTGTCTCTCTCCCTCTTTGTCTGTCTGTCTCTGTCTCTCTCCCTCTTTGTCTGTCTGTCTCTGTCTCTTTGTCTGTCACTGTCCCTCACCCCCCCCCCCCGGCTTAAGAAATGTCATAAGTTATGGCCATCATATGCAACTTTGTCTGAGTAGATGCCACCTTAACTCTCTTTTAAAAATCTGCAGTCTCTTTTGCCCTTGGCTTAGTTCTTGCCTTTTGCCTCTTGTATTAGGTCGTATCAGTACACACTGGTCTTCTTTGGTATGTCTTAAAAGTTATGAACTGTGTTGTTATTTTTTGAAGATGCTGAGGACTCTGTGGCCTGCATTTAAAAACTAATAATAATATTGTATAAATGGAAGATCTCATGCCTATAACAGTCCTGCCCTGGGAAAATCACAAAGCCCCAATTTGCTGGCCCCCAGACAAAAAGAGGAGGTGGGGACCAGCTACTCTGCCCGAGTGTGTTCAGCCAAAGCTGCCCTCTTATCTAAAAATTTGCTCATATGTGTATCACCCATGTTTGAAGTAACTCTCTCTGGTTTGGAAAATCATAAAGCAGTGATTAACAAGTGGGATTCTCGAGGCAAGCCGCTGGGAAGTATCGTGTACGCTTTTACAAGTGTTTGTGAGATGGTCTTGTTTCACCTTTGCTTTTGCACTAGCAGCTCCTGCTGCCTGCCCATGGGTTCAGACATAGTTGTGGGCCTGTCCTGTATAGTTTTCACTAGTAACATTTCCAGAAAGCACAGAAATAGAACTTACAGCTGGGAAGGAAAAAGAAGAAGTCAAAGTAGTACAGGGCCGTGGAAGCAGTCCTAGCAGCAAAGCCTTCTCTTGCTTGCAAGATCCATGTTCCTCCCATCAATCCTCCGCATCAGCCCTCATCTGCCTCTTGTGGGAAAATGGCATGTCAGTGAGCCATATGAATTGCTCAAAACTGAATACAAGACTATTCGGCTGGGCACCAGCAGCCACGCCGGCAACGGGCTGTGGGTATCTGAAACACAGTGGGTTTTAGATTCCTCAGATGTGAGGGGAGCAGAGCCAATAAGCACTAGTGCGTGGATGCGGTGGAGCCGATTGAGTAGGAGCTTATGATTAAAGGAACGGAGTAAGAGCATGAACCGCTGTCTATCAGCCTTGGCTCGGAGTCCTTGAAAAGCATCTTTTGGATACTTCTGCCCTAATCCCCCGGGGAAGATGCTTAGTGGGAGGCTGGGGGAGGCGCTGGGTGGAAGAACTTTCACAGAGCATTACTTTAAAACGTTCCTACCTATAAACAGCATAGAGGATGGAAATTATATTCATACTTCAGGTTCACACACTCTCTGTCACAAACACTATCTAAATAAATACGTACTGGAGGGACTTTTTTTCCCTCCCCCAAAAGCTACATATGGCATTTACCACAAAGGCCTTGAGTATCAGGGAAGGGAAAATGATTTATCTTCATTATCGTCTCTCCACACATGTTTTTTGTAATCATGAAGACATTTCTCCTTACAGCTTCACAAGGAAAATAACAGAGCTTTGGGGGTTGAGGGTCGGTGTCTGGCCCGGGTCCATTTGGTGGCAAAAGGAATTCTTAAGTACTGACATTGCATTTCAACAGGGCATGAAGAAGAGATTTACATCCCTTCTTGGATTAAGTTTTATTTTTTTATATTCAATCTCTTCCCATAATCAAAAGCACGTGTCCTACACCTTGCCAGCTCTGCCAGTGGCAGACTGGCTGGTGGCACAGCATGGGGGTAGTCCTCAGGGCAGATCTCTGAGAAGTCTTGGCTCTCAAAGACCAGTTTCTCTAATGCCAGCTTGAGGAGGACTTGGGATTCTTTCTGTACTATCTTTGGGGCGTCAGTCACGAAAGAATGTCAACCGTTCTGAATCCCACCAGCGACTCCCTTAGAAAAACACGCACGCAGAAACCTTTGGTTTTAAATAATCGTTGCCTTGTGGTCAGCATGGAAGACTCTACAGTCAATTTATGAGGTCTTTGACTTCATGTTATGGATGAAAAAGTTTGTTGCTAGCTAGAGAAAGTAATTTATGATGTGGCTATTAAGGGAGGAACAATACTCTCTCTCTCTCTCTCTCTCTCTCTCTCTCTCTCTCTCCCTTCCCTCACTCCCTCCCTCCCTTCCTTTCTCCCTCCCTTCCTCCCTTTGTCCCTTGCCCTTCTCCTCTTCTCCCTCCCCCTCCCTTCCTCCCCCACTTCCATCTTTGTTCTTGGCTTTCATTTTCAAGACTGCTACAGTATTTTTTTTTTAACCAAATGCATGCGTATTCCTTGTGGCTTTGAGTTTAAACTGGGTTGTATTTCAAGGAGTCAACTTTAATTTTGTGACTAAAGAAGCCATACTCAGGGGCTAGGAAGGTAGCTCACTTGGTAGAGTGCTTGCCTAGCATACATAAAGCCTTGGATTTGATCTTTAGTGTTGCATAAACCAAGAGTGATAATGTGTGTCTATAATCTCAGCACTCAGGAACTGGAGGCAGAGGAACTAAAGTCTAAGGTCATCCATAGCCACGTAGCAAGTTTCAGGTCAGCTTGGACTACATGAGATGTTATCTTGCAAATAAGAAAAGAATCTGTACTCAGAGATCCTACCTTCAGTGTGTGTTCCCTCCCCTATCTTTTTCTCACTCTGACTGGCTGCGTATATGTTCTCTGACACTTAAGCCTTTCTCTCACTTCAAGTCTCTATACTAAGGAAATTTAAAGACTAGACTCTAAGTTCTAAAGCAACAAGAAAACTCATGCAGAAAGCACTTCACTGAATTAACTGACTAGTTTGCGGCATTCAATCCTTAATTGCAAAAGATAAATAAGCTATGTCTTTCAGTCAAGGGCACCCACCGTGGCTCTTGGAATGAGGACTCTAAAAACACAAACATTTTCAATGCTTCCCAGGTAGTCCCTAAGACCCTAAATTTGAGACAATAACTTCCATGGGGTGTTCAACAAATTGCCCAAGTCCTTCAAAGCTCAAGCCCTGTAATGTAAAGTGGGGACACTTACAGAACCCTCTTACAAAGTTGTTACTATATAGTATGTTATACAGTGTGTGGGGTTTAATAATAATCATTTCTCTCAGTAAATGACAACTATCATAATTGTTACTTTTGAAAATAAGAAGCATCAAGAAGTGATCCTAATGTTTCCTATTATTTCCTGGCTTTCTTCTGACTACAAGGGCGGGTGGGAGGGCGAGGGAGGCTGAAGCAATGCTTTGGAATCCCTGCTATTGCTTTGCAAAGAAATCAGGATCAAGGTTCTATATTTTTCTTAAGGAAGAAGCATAATACCAAGGAGACCACGGAAGGGAAAGGATGAGGCTGTGGAGTCGGTGGGATCATTCCAGTCCAAGAAACACTGGTTGCTTTCTCACCTGGTCATCTCAAGCAAGCCACTTTCACTTGATGTCTCAGTTTCCCTTTCTGTGGGACAGGCATCATAACAGCTGCCCAGATGAAACAAATGGATAAAATGCCACATCAACAGGCTTTGGAAATGTTGCTATGTGTTCAGACTCCATGCTACATTCCTGGAGACAGTGGGAGACTTTTAAGTACTTCCGCTCTGTATCAGTTAATTCCTACTTTTAGGAGGCTCTAGGGACAGCAACTTTTGACATCATCATTACCACTTACTGACTTTCTAGGGTCATAATGTGATAACAGAACACGAAAACACATCAAAGTGTCTTAATAGTCTTTCATTTTCAGATTAGTTTCTACTTTGGTGTAAGGGGGGAAAAGGAGTACGGCAAGGCCAGTCACATTCAAATATTAGGAATAAATGCAAAATCTCTTCTAAATATAGTGGCTGTGCATGGCATGGGGGTTAACCTCATTCCATTCCAGTTTGAATCTCTTGAATGACATCAGAGGTCAAAAACACCACCTGTCACCTCTGCAAAGCCACAAGAATGACTCTTGTCTTCCAAAGAAAATACTAGCCACAATAAAATGTGTGTTTATTTTTTCACGAGCCTCCTTCCTGCTTAACCCGTCGTTTGTGCCATCTGATAGGTTGGTCTAAATCTTCCTGAGCCTTTGTTTTTCACAGAGATGTTTCTTACATTCACGATGGGTTTCCCGAAGGCAATACTAATTATTTTTGTATTTAACATCCAATAGATCTAAATGGTCAGTGATGTTTTGTGCAGCTTTTAGGGATACGGATGTCTACCCAGACAACTTGGGTCTTTGTTTTTGAGCATCTGTTATGTGTCAGGTACATACAAAGGACTGAGCTATAACTAAAGAAAGAATCATATCCGTTTGGCCACCTATCAGCAATGGGGGCACATTGCACAAAGACAGGAATATATTTGATAGTGATAGAGAATCATAGTCTAAAAATGTGGGGGGGACTGTCTGAGGACACAGACAAAGAGCAAAGTTTTGTAGGATGACTATAAAGAGTTACGGAGAGCCTAAATAATAAAGGGGTTAAAATGAATGAGGAGTTGAAAGAAACCCTGCAGGCTGACGGGGAGGGAGTTAGAAGAATACGCAGAGGACAAATCTTACATGCCTTGTTTGACATTTCAATGACTCTAACTCTTAATCTAATTGCAACAGGCAGCCACTCAGTCGTTTCAGAATGGGACATGACCTAATCCAGTCTGCACATAAAGATGCTGCTCCAGAGAAAAATCAGTCGGGGGAGGGGGGGCTTTTCTGTTGTCTGGGTTGGAAAGTCTAGTGGGATAGGGTACGCTGATATCAGCAGAGGTGGGATGAGCTGTTCTTCACACTGTGTGGAGAATCTCTCCTCAGAGCTCCTGCAGCTATCTGACTCCTAACAGGCAGAGGCTAAGACTGGTGAAGGAGGAGCTAAGAGGGAGTATTAGAAAGAACAACTTCCAAGAACCTGGGTCCGCTTCAGGGCTAGCCTTCACAAACGTTCTAAACCACCAGACTTAACTGTCACCAAACTTAATCTTAAGCAGAAACATGATTCCCCGTAATGAGAAACATGGTTCTCCTAACCAAAGACAGTGGAGTATGTTCCTTACAGCCTCTCCAGTAGGCATGATGAAACTGCAAATCCATCCAGTCATGTTCCCAACCCAGAGCTCAAATGTTTAAGATCAGCGCTCAGTGCGCTGACATGGAACAGAACAAATGAGCCAAATGCAAGCCACAAGCCACCCTGGCTCCATGCTCACGATGTAGTCAACAGACTTGACTAATGATATTTATTTCATTTTCGCTCTAATGGCATGTTACGGTTTGAGTTCGTAATGTCCCCACAGGCTCACGCCTTGAAATTTCAGTCCCCAGCCAATGGCACTGTTTTGCAAGGCCGTGGATCATTAGCAAGTGGGGCCTAGCTGGTAAAAAAACAAAAAAAAACAAAAAAAAAATAGAGGTTACTGCTCTTTGCCATCTTTACTCCATCTGGCTGTCTTCCTCAAAACAGAGTAGAAGATGGGCAGTTTCAGTGGGTCCAAGATCTACCTCAGATACCTGAGTCACTACCACCAGGACCCGTGGGAAGGTTTCCCAGTTCCTTAGTGCAAAATGCAAGTCCGCTTTCCTTACCAAGATGAACCGTCAGCTGATAACCTGGACTGTCCTCTACAGACAAGGGCACACAAAAAGGACAGCCACAAGAAATCCAAAAAAGAAAATAATCCAATGTGCAGTCAAATCCCAGCGGCCATCACTGGAACATCGCTTGCTGATATAATGGCCAAGAGGAATCAGAAGTCAGAAGTTAGAAAAGCTACCAAGCTATCAGGATGTCAGGGATGTCAAGGAATCAAGTTGGGCTAATGGGGCATCTAAGAAGATAACAATGGTTGCTGCTAAGGCCCCTATAAGGGCAGCACCTACACAAAGCTGTGAGACCTGTGAAGGTTCCCCGAGTTGGTGGGAAAATGCTAAATTGGTAGATGCAATTCATCTGTAACACTAGAGGCAGACCTAGTTATAGCCCAGCCCAGCCCAGCCTGGTCTACTCTCAGCTTCCTGATCTGCCAGTATATGAACAAGCCATTCTAGAGACCCTGCCTTCATACCATCCCCATTGTGATGGGCCGACCACACCTTCTGAAACTATGAAGTAACATAGTGCTTTCCTTTCTTGGGTTGTTTTTGTCAGGTGTTTTGTCAAAACAATAAGAAAGTAACTGGTACGTGATATGTTACTTTAAAAAAATATTGTCCTGGGAGGAGGGTGGCTCTGTGGACAAATATGCTTGTCACACAAGTATGAGAACCAGAGCCCACATAAAAAGCTGGGCATGTAGGTCAAGCATCTATAAACCTAGGGCTCCAATGGAGAGGGGCAGTGGAGCTAGAAGAGCCCCCCAGAATCTTGCGGACCAGCTAGTTTAGTGTGCACAGTGGAAAATAAATAGAGACCCTATCTCAAAACAAAGTGAAGGTGAGTGTAGACACCCAAGGTTGTCCTCTGATGTCTACTTAAGTACCATAACACACACACTCTCTCTCTCTCTCTTCTCTCTTCTCTCTTCTCTCTTCTCTCTCTCTCTCTCTCTCTCTCTCTCTCTCTCTCTCTCTCTCTCTCTCTCTCTCTCTTGTCTAGTAAAAAAGAAAAAAAAATGAATAAAACCTAACTGGAAAAATGTTCAAATTATACTATTCAGTTAAAAACCTAAATCAAAAATCATAGAATATGATACTTTGCCATGCTGATATCTGAGTCTCTTGTGGAGGCTGGCTCAAGAAAGGTTTGCTGGAGAATGTTGTGTGTCACATCTAATCTGTGACACATCTTCATACACCCTGTCAGTTGCACACTTGTCAAGAAAGACCCTATATCTGAGATTGAGAGACTCACTAAGTTTCTGGATAGCTTGTGCCACACCACAGCATGGTAACAACTCAACACATGTGATTTCCTTCACAACATTTTTAAATGATACTATAGAATATTCTAGACTAGCAATTCTCAAAGTAGGCTTTCGAGCTCGTGTATTAATTATTTTTCCATTGCTGTGACAAAATATGTGGAAAAGCAATTGAAGGAAGGAAGGAAGGAAGAAAGGAAGGAAGGGCTTACTTTGGCTCACAGTTTGAGAGTGCAGTCCGACATGGTGGCAGGAGTGTGAGGCAGCTGTTCACACTACACAAGCAGCCAGAGGATGGAAAGATACATGAATGCTGGGGCGCCTCTCAACTTTCTCAGTTTTATTTGATTTAGACTTCTGGCCCATAGGATGCTGCTGCCCACATCCCAAGTAGATCTTCCCTCCTCACATAAACCGTTCTTGAAACATCCTCATAGGCACACCTGTGGGCATGTTTCCCGTGGAGAGTGTAAATCTTGACAAGATGATAGTGAAAATTAAGCAGCATACTCCATTTCCATCAAAAATACTTGATCAATGTACAGATCTCCTGGCCCAGCCTTGGTCCTCTAAGTCCATCCTGGGCTACCAGGGAATCAGTGTTTTATTTATTTATTTATAATCAAATCAGTCCCTTTGAGCCTGATACGTGGACCACAATTTCAGACCAGCAGATGCACACCTAATTCTTCAACTGCTTCAAGCCTATATGGTCTGCTTTCGTTTTGCTTGTCCCAAGCCATTGATTATGCTCTGAAAAGTAAGTACAGATTTCTGCCAGAGAACCTCAGAGGAGACATGCTCAATAAACAATGCAAAGTGGCCTCCACGAAATAGCGTGCGAAGCCAAAACTTTTCAGGGTGTATGGCTTGCTCCCTGTCACCATTTTCTTACAGGTCTTTGTCTGAAGTTTACTTTTAAGGAAAGAGTGAATGGTGCCAGCCTCTATGTCTAGCTGAGAGCAACTACATCTCCCAAACAGGGGTGAGAAAAGAGGATGCCAAGCTCTTATTCTCAGCCTCTTCCTCCTTCTACCCCCTTCACAGCCCAGCCTTGATGGCTGGTACTAAAAAGTTTGGTCATGTTTACTTACTTTATGCTATACTGTTTATGGAAACATGCCTTTCTATCTGGAATTTGGGTCCAATTTTAGCAATTATGCAAAGACCATATTTCCATATTTCCTTGTTTTGATGTGTAAATCCTTCTCCCAAATGCTTAAGAATCCCATGACAAGCGGTGAAAGGAATTTTTACTACATGGCTCAATTGCCATTTACCAACCTCTCTCCTGGCAAGTGTGACCCCCAGGGTTCCATCACTCCATTAGGTGGCAGATGAACTGCAAAGGCTGTGAAGTCCAGTGACCTGTGACCCACCTTTGCTTCCCAGAAGCTTCGTCCTAGATTTATGGAGGATGAGATGCTATGTAAATCTATCGTGAACGTTCTGGGCCTCCAGGAAAGGGTGATACTTCAGGTCTGGGAACACATGCTTCATCTGTTTGACTTATATGGGCACCCTAGGGTTTTTATTTGTGCCAAAAAGTGGAAGCCAAGCTTTCATTGTAAACAGATGGAGTTGCTAGCAAGGGAAGCAGAAAAGTCTTGCAGCTACTCTCCGGCACTGGGGACCCAAAAGAAATTCTGCTTCAAAAGCAAAAGAACAAAACAAATAATGATGGTGATTATGGTCATGATAATAGCAATTTCTCTCTCTCTCTCTCTCTCTCTCTCTCTCTCTCTCTCTCTCTCTCTCTCTCTCTCTCTCTCTCTCTTTCTCTCTCTCTCTCTCTCTCCCTCCCCCGAAAACATAGAGCCTAGGTTTACACATACACACACACACACACACACAATCTGCCCTCCATTCTCCCCTTCCTTCCTCCCCTGTCCTCTTCTCAATGCCAAATTCTACATTCCTTATGTGACGAAACTATAAATATAAAATGAACAAACTCAATCTCAAATCACTAGGGGGCCTTCTCTTTCCATGACTACAACATAGGCATTTGTCCATCATTTGGGGATTTTTATGAAGCCATGAGGAATGTCCAGAATTCCAGTCTTGCTCAGACCCACTACCCAGCATGACTCAGATGTTGAGTTTCAAAGACAACCTGAGAATTTCAATGTAGAGGAAAATATGCTCTTAACATATCTCCGCGTGAAATTTTTTCCATATATTTTTCCTGTTTTCTTTTTCTTTCTTTCTTTCTTTCTTTTTTTTTTTTTTTTTTTTTTTTTTTTTTACTTCTTTCAGACCAGCCACAAGGACATGTGGGAACTCTTCTTATGTTTCCTTTAACTGGAAGCAACAGGAAGTTGATTGGGATCTTCTAGTCTCTACGCCACAAAAAAAGAGCCAGCATTATTAGCTGTAATTTGGTCTATGCCTAAGTTTCTCCATCAAGTGGCATCCTGTTACATAACCACTTTATGCTTCTGCATCTCAATGGCATTAAAAGCAATCTCTTGACAGATCATACTCTGATGCCTAAGTTAGAAAAGGAGTCCGTCTGATGCCCTGGCATGTACTTTTTGCATGGTTGGAGAAAAGGGACACCGGAGGTTGTGTAGACACCCCTGCCATGGGGCAGGACCACACTCAAACTATCCAAAGAAATCTCTTTATTTTTTAAGGTTCCACAGAGAAGGGATTCTGTGTCCTCTTTATGTAAAGCATCTAGCATCTCAGTGATATTAGCATTTTCTGAGGAAAGTTGACCTCACTATGCATTCATTCACTTACTTATTTGGCACACTGTCCTTTGAGCCTTAGAAAACAGCTCTCTTTGCATCAGGTCTTCTTTGCATTATAACAGAAAGCCAAGTTGTCTTTCAATTTGTATAAAGATAATGAGGAAACACATATTTTCAGAAGTTTCCCTCAGTCTGCCCAGTAGACTCACCAACATACCCATTACTGTTACATGCTGTTATTGTAGTGTGTGTGTGTGTGTGTGTGTGTGTGTGTGTGTGTTGTGCATGTTTATGGGTAGTCATCCTTATGTGCATGTGGACACATAAGTGCACATGCACATGTGTGTGCATGTGTGGAGGCATCTTCCTCAACAGCTCTCCAATGGAGGGTCTCTAATTTTTCTAAGAGCACACAGGCTAGCCTAGCTACCCAGTGTGCTCTGGGGATTACAGGTAGGCCTCCAAACATGCCCAGAATTTACATGGGTGCTGGGGATCCAACTCCTGCCTTCACACTGGTGTGACAAGCAATTTGTCACCTGCCCCCTAGAAGTAGCTTTTAAGCTTATTTCATTATAGAAGTAATTGGAACTCCTGAAAAAAAAAAAAATACCATATGTCTGTAATCTCAACACTTAGGAGGAAGAAAGAGTTTTAAGTCATCTTTCCCTATATAGCAAGTTCAGGAAGAACCAGGGATCAACACAAAACTTTCTCAAAAAAAAAAAAAAAAAAAGAAAGAAAAGAAAAGAAAAAAGAAAAAAACTAGTGCACACACACACAATTTTTCAAAGCCCCACTACATATTAAAATGAACAGCCTCAATTAACTTAAAAGCATTGGCATGACAACCATGAAGCAAATTAGGGGTCCAGTAACTGATCCAACTAGGATAAACACAGCAGCTCAGAAAAGCAGGGTAAAAGATTGCTACCACCAAGAGTTGCTGAGCAAAGCATGGGCACCAGAGAAGCCACTCAGACTTGGCTTCTGTGAACCAATGCAAAACGCTCATCAGTAGAATTTGGAGAAGCTATTTGAAAACTGTGCATCTGATAAGTACTTGGTATCCAGAATATGTAAAGACCATCTACAATTCAACAACAAAAGAAAACTCACTTAAAGAGGGGGCAAAGGAATAAAGTGTGGAGGTTTCCATGGATAGGACTTGATATTCTATGAATGAAAAACTGGGCAACAGTGACATGCAACTTTAAACCCAGCACTTGGGAGGCAGAGGCAGGTGGATCTTTATGAGTTGAAGGCCAGCCTGGTCTAGATAGCAAGTTCCAGGAACAGCCAAGGTTACACAGAGAAACCTTGTCTCCAAAAAAAGAAGTGTCCTATATCATCATTAAATTAATTTGGGTCTAGATAGGGAGTTATTCAATTGATGTAAAGATTCAGTTTTGTAAAGTAGAATAGTTGTGAAATATATTGATTAATATTAATGTATACAGTTTGAGGTTTGATGCTGAAAATAATTCAGATGACAAATTGTCTTATGTGTTTTTTTTAATGTAATTGCATTTTTTTGTTATTTTTGTAAAAGTAGTAGTAGGGTATTGTCATTAATTGGAGTAAAATAAAGTGGAATCCATTGTTAATCCATTATAAACTAAGCAAAAATAAAATACACACGATCTAAGTGTTCTACTACTGCAAAGAGACACCATGACCATGGCAACTCATATAAAGGAGTGCATTTCATCGGGGCTGGCTTACAGTTCAGAGGTTTAATCCATTGTCAGCATGGTGGGAAGCATGGCAGCATGCAGACAGGCTTGGTGCTGAAGAAGGAGCTGAGAGGTCTACATCCAGATTGGCAGGCAGCAGGAAGAGAGATGGCATTAGGCCTGTCTTGAACATCTGATACCTTAAAGCCCACCACCATTGACACACTTCATCCAACAAGGCCACACCTACTCCAACAAAGCCACGCCTCCTAAAAATGCCACTCTCTGTGAGCCTATGGGGGCCATTTTTATTCAAACCGCCACACATACTAAAATATTTCAGTGTTAAAGACAAAAACATGAGCACTCAAGAGATGGCTTGGCATGTAAGGGTACTTGCTCCCAAAGTCTAATAGGCTGGGGACCTGAGCTCCATTCCCAGAACCTACGTAGTAGACACTGTCCTTTAGCCTCCACACTAGAGCCTTGATACCCATGCTCCCCCCAACACACATAAAGAAATAATTAATCAATTACTGCACAAGAAAATAGAATAAGAAGTACCTCCCTATGATTTTTGAATAGATAAATTCAAGAAGAATATGACAGGATACTATCAGCCAAGTCCAAAGACAAGAGGCAAAACAAACCTCATAAAACAGAGGGATTATCTCCTTACTGACATGCAGTTTTGAGAAATTTTAAAGAAAAAGTCAAAGACTCCAGCAGAGTATGGGAAGGGTACATCAGTAGACCATTACAAAGAAAGATGCAAAGAAAGACCAAGTAGACACTAAGTGTATGAAAAGTTGCTCAAACTCCCTCAGAATCAGAAATGCAAATCAGAACGATCCTGAGATGTCACTTTTCACCTATCAGATTGGCTGGAGCCCAGAAGTTTAACTGCATACTCTGTTGGGAAGGCTGCAATGCTCTTGAATACAATTAGAATATTGCTGGTGGGAGTGTAAATTTGTTGCACCTTCTGAAAGGCAATTTGGCCGCATCTATCAAAATCCAAAATGGAAAATGTAGTAATCCTACTTGGGGGAATCAGTACCACAGATCTCCTTGCACGGTGTAAAATACCACTCATGGGGGCCTAAAACATTGTCTAACATTTGGAAACAGCTCAGATGTCTATCACTGGGATCTTTAGTAAATACAGCATACTGCATTTATACAAGGGAACATACAACATTAAACATGAATATGTTCTCTGTGCACTGTGTGTGTGTGTGTGTGTGTGAGAGAGAGAGAGAGAGAGAGAGAGAGAGAGAGAGAGAGAGAGAGGGAGAGAGAGAGAGAGATGCCTCTTCTTCTTTAAGACTCTCCAATGGCTACCTAATACTTTAAGAATAAAAACCAAGGTGCTACAGAGATAGCTTACCACTCAACTATGAGGTCCAGAATTCAGATCCCCAGCATACATGAATGTAAGGCAGGTGGGAGTGGCCCCCAGCTTGAAACCAAATTGCTCTGGAGTTAGACACGAGAGCCCCAGAGCAAGCTAGCTAGCAACACTAATTAGCTGATGACTGGGCTCTGTGTTCCAGTCAGAGACTCAGTCTTGATATATAAGCTGGAAAACAATCAAGGAAGGCTCCAGACCTCAAACTCTGGTGTCTGTACATTCATGCAAACATGAAAACATATACATGCATGCAAGCATAACACAGGCACATACACATGTCAACAATTAAAAGAATACAAGTCAAAAATTCTTAAACTGCCTTTCAATTCCTATACTTTCTGGATTGCTTACTGCCTGTCTGAGTTGGGGTGACTTTCTGCCTCAGGTTTTCTGCTCCACCACACAGATCTATCTGCCAATCTTCACATGCAGTGCACACACTACCACTCAGGCCACTGCACCTTTTGACCCCTACTTCACCAAGCAATCCCAAAGCTCACCTGCACAAGCCTTTAGTCAAATGTCACTAGGGTCTCAGTCAAGAGACCGTAACCATGCCATCCTAAGTTATAATCCCCCACATTTATGGTGCTTTTTTTTTTTTTTTTTCTTTTTTCTTCTCAGCTGTTCCTACTACACTTCAATATAATATATAATTTCCTTACCTATGTGTGTGCAGGCTAGTTTAATGTCAACCTGACACAGGATCCAGTCATTTAAGAGATGGGAACCGCAAAGGAAAAACGCCCCCATATGATCAGGCTGTTGGCAAGCCTGTAGAGCATTTTCGTAATTAGTGACTAATGGTGGAGGGCCCAGACTGTTGTGGGTGGTGCCATCTCTGGGTTGGTGGTCCTGGGTTCTATATGAAAGTAGGCTGATCAAGGCCTGAGAGCAAGCTGGTAAGCAGCACCCCTCTGCATCAGCTCCTGCCTCCAGGTTCCCGCCATGTTTGAGTAGTCCTGTCCTGACTTCCTTTGATGATGAACAGTGAGTGACATGGAAGTATAATCCAAATTAAACTCTTTCCTCTGCAAGTTGGTCACAGTGTTTCATCACATCAGTAGTAACCCTAACTAAGACAATATTTTTTGTTTGTTTGTTTTGTTTTTTGTCTGCTTTATGGCTCTCCCCTCAGACACAGATGCCATAAAGAGAGAAAAAAAGAAGTCCATTTCTCTAATTCCATGTCACCAACATATACTGTGGATACAGAGTACTGGGTGCTGAACAAGTGTTTATTTTCAACTGAATAAAAAAAAATCAAGTATAAAATATGAAACAACTTAAGGTATTGTTATAGTTCTGCATACTTTAGTTTCAGAAGATAAAGAAAAAAATGGTATGTACTGGTATTGACGTACTTAAAGAAATCTGGACTTTTATAGAAAAAAGGAATGGCATCATTAACTAATGGAAGAGTGTAGGTAAGACTGTAGTGCATTTGTGTTTATTTAAATTATGAGAAATGTTGCTTATTCAATATTAATTTTTTTAGTCTTTTGAGGCAGGGTCTCTGTGTGGTCCTGGCAGTCCTAGAACTCACTATGTTGAGTAGGTTGGCCTTGAACTCACAGAGCTCTTCCTGCTTCTGCTTCCTGAGTGCTGGGATTAACAGTGTGAGCCACCGTGCCTGACTACTCATTTCTTTTTTGTGTGAAAAGAAGCTGTTTTCGTGATTCCCAGACAAAAATTTTTAACAGTGGTTGTGAGGAGAGCTCAGGAATTTGCATTTTCATCAAGGGCACCATCCTTTTGGCTGGTCCTGGGTGCCCCATGGGCTACACACTGAGAAATCGGTGACACTCCCTCCCCTAGCCTGGGAACGTGCTGAATGTTGGAGCCATGGCAAGGCTCCCATTTGGAGCTTAAGCAAATGGCAGACTGCAGAGATAAAAGGCAGAGTAGCCATTGGGCGCCTACTAGCTGTACCCAAAAGGGTAGCTCACTCCTTGGACACAGAAAATGGGGAGCAGCAGATGCCATCCAATCTTCCTTCTCATCCACACTCTCACAACGGAGCACAGAAACATCCTCATCTTTGACTGAGATTGCTTTTCGGGAGTCTAAGGTGTTTACGTTTTCAGCAAGAGTGGACTTGAGTTGCTGGGGTGTCTCTGCTTAGGGTGACCACATCCCAAGACCCTTTTGTTTCTGCCTCTGCCTTTAATCAACAGAATGCCCTTCCAGGAATCCCAATTCTGGAAGAAAGGCTCTTCTAACCATCCCTCCTGGAGATGAGAGAGGAACTGGTGAAACTCCAGACCCCCATGTTTCCTTTTCTACCTTTTGGAGGAGCTACTGCCACTCAGTGACCCCCGGGAAACTCTACAGCTAAAGTATACAGACAAAAAGTAAAAAGATATACCAGAAGAAACTGCGCTTTCCAGACGCAGACAGTCTTCCCATTGAAAAGCAGCCTTGACCTTATTAACTTGAAGATGAGTCCCAAAGGAAGGGGAAAATTTAATAAGGAAGGGGAAAAATCCACTATTTCATGACCCATCACTTCCTCGGGCTAATAAATGTGAGCTACACATGGACCACTGCTCTTTCAACATGTTTACTTCCAAACATGTCTCTTGCTATCTGTGCTTCGACCTCTCAGGAGGTCTCTATTTTTGGAGCACATGTTCCGATAAAGGCTTCTAATTGACTTCAAGAATCTGTCATGCCTTTGACATTTTATGGATTCTGCTTGAATTAATGGCTTCATTGGTCCCTCGTGAGTTTCTTCTTCAAATTTATAAGTCCGATCCTGGATTGCTGTGTCTCAGGCAGGCTAATTCTGGAATGGGAAGATGGGAAGCACAGCAAATGGTGAGGTCAGCTCTCCCAGTGTGTGAAGCCGAGTCCGCCTGTGAGACTATAGCTGGCAGGTAGGAGGGTTTTGTTAAGTGGTTGCTGTGGGTTTTCTATTGTTTCTTGGTCATACCCATCCTTGTAGTGACTGAGTCACTGTGACATGGTGCAGTAGGGAAGGACTACAGGAGAAGCCAGCCGGGGCACGTGTTCACTTTCAGTGAATAGCAGCTTGGCTGCTGAGGGAAAGACTTTAATGGCAGACCTGCTCAACATTGAAAAGAACGAAGATCAGGTTTATTCTCGGCATCCCCTTTCCGAATGTCTCCCTGTCTGACATGCGATTGATTCATTTATAGAATTGCAAGAGAGATTTCCTTTAGGAGGAGGAACACACACAGGACCGTCGATGACGTCCTCTCATGAAGGGGATATAAGAGAGGCGAAGGCAGGAGCTGCTGTCGCCTGGTTACCAAGGCCCTAGGTGTGCAGAGAGAAGCTACGTTTGTGAAATGAGCAGAGGTGTCTAGGAAAGGATTCAAGCCGAGGCTGACCTGGATGGTGCCTTCTGAACTTGTTTGGGATTCGCTTGTCACTTCAGTGGTAGGTGATTTTGATTCCCCCACCCCAGGCCAAACAAAAGCTTTCAAACTTGTAAGCAGAGCAGGAGAGAGGGGCGTTATTTCTGGACATTAGCAACATTCCTGCCCAGGACACACCCTCGCCCTCTCCCCCTCCCCAGCAGCCCAGATCCTTTTCTACCTCTCTCTCACTCTTCCTCTCGCTCACTCGCGCACCACCCGGCGCACACGCGCCCCTCTGCAGACGCGGTGCACTAGCGCGCGGCTGCAGTCCAGCTGCCTGGCTCAGGCGGCAGGACTGGGACCCACGTCCACAGCGTCTCCGCCGCAGGCTGCCAGGAGCCCTGCATTAGGCGGCTCGGCTGCCTGTGCATTCCCCGCACCCGAGATCTCAAGCCCTTAAGTTGCACGCGGATAGCAGGCGGGATCCGAAAGCAAGTTTGGTGCCCAGCTGGTAAGTGGCAGCATTCTACCCATACAGAGCCTTGGAGCTGTGCATGGCCCTCCGGATCCCTCTGAACCCCTTAAGGGGCACAGGCAGAGGGTCCTACTCCACCAGACTTCTCCGTTGTTAGGGCTGGGTGGGGGAGGGGAGAAGGACGTGAGGTTACATCTCTGCCCTCTTTGTCCACCCCGACCCCCATTTTTAAAAAATACTTCTTTCTTCCTCTGCACACCCCTGGAGCTCTTTCGGCTGGATTTTCGTCTAATTTATCATCTGCTCCATCCCTGGCTGGACAAGAAGGAAACTTTGACAACGAAAGCCCGCTCTCTTCTGACAGCCTGAGCTACTCAGCGGGCTGCATGAGTTCTGGCTGGAACGCTTTATCTCAGGGAAAGTTTGAGGTTGATTTTTTTTCCCCTCTTGAAAAATCTGGGCGTCCCTCCCCACCCCACCTCACCCCCGCCCCTTTCTGTCCTTCAATCTCCTGAGAGTTGTTTGTTTTCTTGGGTCTCACTGGACGGCAGTCCTTTGTCTAAGAAAATCTAAAGCTACTTTCTCTTGGAAGCCCATTGGACTGAGTCCCTCTCTCATTAGTTAGCATGCAGTTGGCTGTGGTTCTAGGGAACAAGTGGCAGGCAGAATACAATAGGGAAGAATGCATTCCTGATGACTCCTCTACCATGGAAAGACTGAGAGCAGAAAAGCTGGCCTTCCCCCATCCCCAGGACTTGTCGTGTTTTACAAGGCTTCAATTGTGGGGGGGGGGGGGGAGGGATTCTGGAAATGATCTAGAAGCAAGCAGCATTTCTTTTAGGGAGGGTTTCCCACAATCTACTTACATCAAAAACCTATATACAGATCTTGGCACGTGACAGACAGGACAGGATTCAGAAGTCACCTTGCTGTTTCCAGGCTAGTAGTAGGCTAAGGATGAAGGAGAAGAGTGCTGCTGGGTTGTGCAGCAAGAGGGCAGAGGGAGGGTCATTTGAGAAAAGGGTTATTCTCCAAAGATTGCTGCTGCTGCTGCTGCTGCTGCTGCTGTTGTTGTTGTTGTTGTTGTTGTTGTTGTTTGGGTTTTGTTTTTGTTTTAATATTCTGATGATTGACAGAATCATCAAGATACTGGAATGTAGCTTACCGTTCTAGAAAGGCACGATGGATTCCCAAGCACGGGATGAAAACAGTCTTTCAATAGACCTTCTTAGTAACAAGTCCAAACAGAGCTCAGAAAGATGCACGTTTATTTCTGTTGCTGATAAACCCATGGGAAAATCTCTGCTGATCCCAGCCACATTAAAAAAAAAAAAAGTTCTAGTTTATAACTGCCCAAATAATGGCAAATGGATTGTATTCAGTAATTCTGGGAGCCTTGCATTTTCTCCCCACTAGTGTTTTAGAGCTTACAGAAAGATACGACCAGGGTGCATTTGGGCTATCTCCACACCCAGCTGAAATGAACAGTTGTCCCTAGGGTATCTGAGGAAAAAGATTGTTGCCACACACACACATGACCAGAATGTAAAATAATGTCTCAGAAAATATTATGGCTAGTAGACACACATGTCTATAGTTGCTGTACATTTTTTTCTTTGTCCTTTAAGGGGCGAGACATACTTTTTGAACTTTATAGGCATTTATATTTGGGGGTTGTTCTTTTGTTTTATTATTTTGCTGGGTCCTCCCCCCCCCCCCTCCCTTTCACTGCAAATCTCCCTTGACCAGAGTCAGGAGTGATGATTCTATAGGGCTAAAATTAGAAAGTTCTTAGGACATTGAGGCATATCCTTCTTGTCTCCTAGAAGTTCTGCAGAGCCTCCTTTAAAATGCTCACTTTAGCAATTGCTGTAAGATGATAGCTAGGTACCCTAAAATAGCACTTTTATTTGGAACATGTTTTTCCCTCGAGCCTTAATCATACTTTGCCAATGTATGTTGAACTTCAGTTCCCAGAGGTGCCTACAGGCACACTCGATGCATTTGCCATTCCTTGAAAGACTGTATACTTAACTCTTTGAAGGGTTTCTTTTTAACAAAAAATAAAAATAAACAAACAAAAGATCCAGTGGCACTTGCAAAACACAACGCTGGATGCTCTGATGTGACAGCAGGTGGCAGATGCAAGAGTTCTGCTTGTGTCTGGGACAGCTTAGCAAGGTGTTTCATAAATTAATCATTAATTGAATAATTGATTTCTCACACCTTGGGCCTTTCTTAACTCTTCAGGTATACATTTAAAGACACGTTGCTACAGAGCTCTGGGTTCCTTAGGATTCCTGCTAACGGTTATCAGATGATTTTACAGTTGGGTCAAGTCTATTCCTCACATGCTGTCTGAAACACCTGGATGTAGCTTCAGGCTCTCCTGGCTGTCCAGTTTCAAGGACAGCCTCAGTGGGTGACTTCCCCATTCCTTGGTCAGCTCTAAAGTGGGTGGGGCTGATGGATGCAGTAGGTTTCTGTAAATGTAATTAAACAGACCTCTGCCAGCCTGCCTGTGGTATTTGTAAGTGTTTTCATAAGGAAAACTGTTCTTGGGCTCCATCTGCCCACTGTGGTTGGTGCCGTGTTGTGCCTCTGTTCTGCAGCCCTTGCAGTTTTGTGTGTGTGTGTGTGTGTGTGTGTGTGTGTGTGTGTGTGTGTGTGTGTGTGTGTGTTTCTGGAATGATTGAGCTATGATGTCATGTGCTATCTCAGTGTGGAACTTTCAAGGCTCTTGCTGGGGTTTGTGCGCCTGGGGGGCAGAAGGGTGGAATGGGGGTGGGAGCTCCCTCAGAGCACACTTGGTAGCGACTCCCTGTCTGCTCCAGCACATTCCATTGCCTGGAGACCAAAGCCACCAAATGATTTGCGGTCAGAGTGATTTGAGGCTGGTTGGAGATGATTTAAAAGGAAGGTTATGGGCACATGAAGTGTAGGGTAAGAAAATATATTTTACTACTTTATTGAGACCACATGGCTCCAAATTCAACTTCTTTTTAACATGGAAATTGTTGACTGAACTGGCTCACAGTAGCCCCTCCCCCCATTTTTTTCTTTTCTCTTCTTTTCTTTCTTTCTTTCTTTCTTTTTTCTTTTTCTTTTTTAATGGCTTATGGCAAAAGTAGTACTCCCTGCTTATTGTAAAGCTTGACCTTCCCTTTATTTCTGGAAATTGAAAAAAACATTTCATGCTCAAGAAAACAGGAAACTATGGATGTGATGGTTGCACTCTTGGGCTCATTGGTGACAAAGAGACCCCACTCTTCTCACTAAATGCACGATGAATATCCAATGGTAAGCTTGGAAGAGCATCAATTTCATAAGAAGCAAGTGCCAGGTTGAACAGAAGGTCATAAGATGTCTTTCTGGAGATAACATGTTACTTGATAAGTGGAAGAAATGATTTGGGTCAACCTCCTGGAGATTCATTATACCCTATGATTAATAATGGAGCCAAGCGAAACATATAATCTTCCCTAATGCACAAATAATGGTGAATGAGCTCAGAGACCAAAGTCCTCTTCTCATTAGTGGTCTTTGGAAACACATATAGCACTTGGACCCATGCTTCATCTGTAAGACAATCTACCACCACCTTCTAAGCAGATTACCATAGATTGGCACAGTCAACCACCTATCACCATCGAACAAGCTCCCAAATCTCTGTCCAGCGTGAACCTAAAATATCTATTATTACTTCATTTTGTGGCTTACACCTATCCTATTTCAATCGAAACCTAACCTGGTCGCCCACAGCAGGCTACTCAAAAGCCAACACCCTTGTTCCAGCTTGACATTATGAGTCTGGTTAAAGAAGCTAAGCTACATGGAAAACTCCCTCGTGAATATTACCTGTCTGCTGGCAGCTATCAGGTTAGCATCTGAGAGCCATCACTATAGTATAGTGGAAGGCTACTTGAGATAGCCTTAACCAATCATCAGGGCTGCTACTCTACAGTCCCTCTAAGCCAAACTGGATTCCCACAGTTGGAGTCTATGTGCATCCAAGAGTTTAAAAGAAAGCATGTGGTGGTCAGATTATCCTAGTGGCTTATGGGAAAATCTTATAACCACAGAATTGGGAGGGGGGAAAAGTTGAGGAGATGGTACTGGACGATGGAAATCAAATGACACTGGAATTGAAGATGTTGGTTTTGTTTGCCCCCATGCAACCTTGGATAAATTACATTTAAAAGTTCAACATATGGGTCAGGCTTAAACTATGTTTATCATTTTTTTCCTGTTCTTCATAGATATAGTGTCCTTAGGCTGACACTAGACAGAAAACAGAGTAGGTAGTGTCATCTCCATTGTACAATTATGAAAACTGGAGTTATAGGGGTTATTAATGTTTTCAGGGTTACACAGCAAGTCAGTGTTGGTATTTGGTCCCAAACTCAGAACTTTGTAAACTTCAAATCCCATATTCTTTCCACTGTAGCAGGCAGCCCCCACAACTCTTAACCTCTATGGACCTCACTCTCCTCATGTGCAAAAATGAGACATTTGGCTCAGAATTCCGAAAGACCCTTCCAAGTTACGATTCTGTGTCTGATGAATCACTGGCTGGAAAAGATTTTAGGAAATCACTTAGTCATATTCCTCACTTCCAGCAGAACTCTATCAAACTCTTTTGAAAGGAAAATAAAGCTCAGAACTTTCTTACAACCCAGTGCAGAAAGGAGCCTGGCCCAGGAGAGTGAATGTCTGAGCACATGCTGCAATGTGAAATGAGAAAGAGGAGTGGCATGTCAGTGCTCAGTGGGAACTCCGGGTTCTCAGTCTTTGAAGTTTGGATTTTTGCCTTAATGGGAGTAAATGTTAAGGGGCCATGAGTGTGGCTTAGTTGGTAGAGTGCTCAGCTCAAACATGTTTAGAGACCTAGGTTCAATAGCTAGAACTGCATCAACCAAGTGTGGTATATACATCTATAATCATAGCATTTAGAAGCTGGAGAAAGAAAGATCAGAGACTTAAGGTGATCCTTACCTATACAGAGAATCCAAGGCCAGCCTGGGGTATATGAGAGCCTGTCTTTAAAATAATAATAATAATAATAATAATAATAATAATAATAATAATAATAATAACAACAACAACAACAACAATAATAATAATAATAATAATAATAATAATAATAAACACTTTGTCAAGATCTAAAGTAAGATAATCACTAACACACCTTACTGTGTAGGAAAGCATTGTTCAAAGCTAAGAAGAGTTAGGATCCTTATAGTTACTCAGGGCTCCTGAAGGAGGAGATGACTGAAAAAGCAAAAGGAATATTTTTGTTTAAAGAGACAAACAGAGACAATACTTTATTGGGTTCACGTATTTGTACCTCCTTTCCAACCCTTATTCCACTCTAATCCATCTCAATGCCCCCCAACACTAAGTAGGGGAGAAAGAAGGGGGCATAGACCTCTATCGGCTCCTTCCTGCTGATTAGGGACATAGAGTCCCTTGAGACAAGTCTAACTTAGTTGTCAGAATCTTGAGCAGTTCAGTAAATCAGCAATCCAGCAATAGCAAACGCAGCAGAAGGATGAACCAACAGCAGCAGCGAAGGCAGCAGCAGGGGAGCAGCAGCCAGCACAGGCTCTCTCAGGGCTCTCCCATTTATGCCCTCTGCACTGTTCCCAAAATTAAACTCTCTGCAGCTGACACAAATCACAGCTGTACCAGAGCACAAGATATGTTATAGTCAGCTGATGTGGGCAATCTAATGCAGCCCCATATCCCACACCTGTATTAAAACAAAAGCACAGTCACATAATGAAACTGAGTTTTTAAAGAATCCAAAATTCTCCCTATAAAGCCCTCTTTATCTGCTGGGAGTGGCAAGCAGGAGGCTTTATTCCACTTGTTCTTGGTTGGTTTGTACTGGTGGACTTGGCACAGTAAGACTGAGAAGGGACTCCACTTTAATATGTCGCCTTTGAGCACAGGACTTGAAAGCCCTGAAATCTTTTTCTTGCCTCCCAGCACTGTTCTCAGTAGTCAAAAGCACCCACTAGAGTCCACCAACCATTTTTGAAAATGACCAGCAACCAGACTTAATCTCACCTGGCACAGCTATCATGGTTATAGTCTTTATGACATTAATCACTTGTCCATGTTCTTCCTGTTTCATTTTAAGATAATAGATGTTATAAGCAAGACAATGACTATGAGGCCAGATATGAGTAACTATTATAACTCTATGGCTTTATATATTCTAAGCCTTGGATGCTCACCTGTGAAATGGACTAACTGTGTCTATGTTAATGTTTGATATTCCTTAGAATTAACCCTGGCACACAGGTCAACGTGCTATGTAAAGACTAGTTTACATCATCAGGAATAGTCCAGGTTCAAGTCACAGGTTCAAGCTGTGAAAACACTGATAATCTCTTCTTATTTTTCCTCAATTCCATTCCCAACTCAAGACCAATTTTCTTCATGCTTACTATGCGTAAGGTGCATGAGTTGTTTTAATCTTCAAAAATACTGTTATGTGGTAGATATCCCCATTTTAGCATCTTATGACTGTACTAATAAGGATTATCAACTTTCCCAACATCATCAGGCTAGTTGCAGAGGCAAAATGTTGTCTAACTTCAAGAGTATTTGCTTTTAGACTCTGAAAAAGTGAACTCCTTCCCCTACATGAACAGGGCCTCTGGCACTCTTGGTTTTAGGTGACAGTCCCTGGAGTGAACTCCCTGCCTATTTGGAGTCTGAACCATATCCTAAGGATCTGTTTAGTCCCTTAACTAAGGCTTCATCCAGTCAGTCTCAGTGTGGTTAGGATGCTATAACAAAATATCACAGGCTGAATGATAACAGAAATGTATCACTCACAGCTGGAGGTTGGGAACACCATGACAAAGATTCAGGAAGATATGATGTTGAGTGAGAACCTGTTTTCCTGCTCAGGGGTTGGTGTTTATTGTTGTGTTTGCACATTCAGGAAGGGTGAAAGAGGTTCCTTGGACTTCTTTCCTAAGGGTACTAATCTGAAAAGTTCCTCTCTCACCGTAACAGCATCTTGGGGGTAAGACTTCAAGATATGAGTTCTGCAGCCATACCAGCATTCACACACAACAGTCAAGGTATCCTGGAATGATCCCACCTTCTTGTCCTTATTCCTAGGTGGCATCTTTGTATCTCTCATGTTTCATTTATGCTCCCTATATCCCTATATCTGGACTAGCCTGCATGTTCTCTTTTGCCTCTCTGCCAAAGCCAGGTATTCCTCCATAAGACCATGTAACTCTCTCCAGTTTGGCCACCTCATGACATCAGCCCATCAAACAGGTATCATACCATGGCATATTGGACTCAATGCCCAGATCTCCCAGCACACTTTTTTTTTTTTTTTTTGGCCAATGACCAGAAACCTTCAGCATGTTAACCACAACTACTTACATACCACATATCACAGAATTATGGAATTCATCTGGTCAGTTTTATTTACTTCACACATGAGAAAACTGAACTATAGAAAAGCTGACTCCCTAACTCCAAACCACAGCTCTGTCACAGACTTGGGGCAGATTCCAAATCCAGCTGCTATTGCTTTTCAAATAATCCCTACCTATTTTTCTTGATCTTTGCATTCCAGTCTGATGTTGACCCTGGTAGAGTTTGCATCTAGAATGCCCACCGCAAACTTGAATTTTGAGGGCTTGGTTCCCAGAATGTGGCACTATTTTGAAGACACTAATAACTTTTAGGATGTGAGGCCTACCTGGGAGAAGTAGGTCCCTAGAAGTGTTCTTTTGAAGGTCCTATCTACTCCTGGTCACACCTCTACCCTCATGTGGTCCACCATCATGTGGGCAGTGAATTCTGTTTCTACTGCCATAGAGACAGCAGTTCTGTTCTGCCTGCCCCTGTATGCTGGACTGACACCACAAATCAAAATACATCTTTCTTAGTGGTTGTTTCCATCAGCTATTTTTGTTGCAACACTACAGAAGTAATGAATGCAGGATATTGGACCAGCATTTGGAAAGGTGTCTTTCTCTCTTCACAGGAGCAAATTCAGAGGACAGTTTTGACAAGAAAGCCTTTGGTTTTGTTCATGTGTCACAGTTCTGCTAGGCTTAAGCATGATTTTTTTTTCCTCAAGAACATCTGGTGATTGTGAACTTTAGCTCCTGGAATGGAAGAGTGAAGTCCTCGTAGGTTTTCTCTCTTTAGGTTAAATGGCCCCAGCTCCTTCCGCTTGCCCACAGTGGTTCTTCTCCAGGGCGTTCATCATCTTTATTTCTATCTGTTGAACTAAGTCCAAGGTCTCTGTGCTTCTCAAACTGCGAAGTCCAGCACTGGAAAAAGAAGGCCCATAAAGGTATCATAAAGTAAAAATGACCTCACAGCTCCTCCAAACACTGCTTCAGTCGGTGCAGCCAATACTCACATTCACATTTGAAGTCCTGGCCGGACCTGGAGGGCTCGTTTCCAGCTTATTATCTTCATTTGGCAAGCCATTGCTTATGTGTTTGTGATAATGATCATTTCCTCCCAGATCATCCAGGCCTTTTTCCTACTGAGCTGTTTTTTCCTTTCCCTCTCACCATTTCTCTAATTCACCAACTCACTGGGGATGCTAATCACCATTCCTCTGTTTCTTCATTCTTAACACCAGCTACTGTCCCACAATGTATATCCACTTGCCTGCAACGAAAGCAGACTTCAAATACTTCCAGCCCCTCACAGCTCATATCTCTCTTTGATCCAGAGCTTGAAAAGCAAATTGGTCCAGCTCCCATTACCAAGTACTCCAGCTGACTGTCACATAGGTTAGAGACCCTGAACAGAGTAATAGATTGCCAAAGAGCCATATAGAAATGCGTGGTTAGAGGCTACAACATGGGTAAGCTTATAATCACTAACCGTATCAGGTCTGCTTGGCAGTGTACAAGATTCCACTTTGGCCCAGAAACATAATTACAAACATTTGGATCTTACAAATGGCATTTGCCTTCATTAGCTTCAACAACTCTTGGACAGAAATTCGCTGTCCACAGGTTTGAGGTGAAGAATTCAAGGCTCAGGGAAGTGAGTGCTTCACAAGACTAAACAGGAACAGAACTCAAAGGTGTTGTCACCAGATCCCTCACATCCTACTGTATTTCAGTTGTTTAAAAATAAAGTTGAGATATGATAGATACTGATTTTCCTTCAGAAATTTAGATCTGACAAGATAAGAAAGATGCTTTCTTCAAGTTTGACAAATACAAAGAGCCAAATCACTATGAATGTAACAGTTATATAACTCATAATTGTCTCATGTTTCCTCTTGATGTTTGTAGTTTGTTTTATTCATGTGTAATAATTAAACATATATGTCTAAAAAGAAACATAATTTTAAAAGAATAAAAAAGAAAAACATTTTAAAATTTTTAAAAAAGAAAAAAAAAATCTTAGAATTTAAAAAAGCAACCTCCCACCTCCAAAAACAACCCCAATATCTAACAAGTGAGATGCTGGCCTCAAGGTTGCTATGTAGCTAAGAATGTCCTTAAACTTCTAATTAATCCTCCTGCCTCCACTTATAGCAAAGTATTACCATGATAGGATTGTGTAGTATTGGGGATCAAACCAAGTGTTTCATACATGTTAGGCAAGCACTGTACCAAGTAAGCTTATGTAACCTGAAGCAATATCCCAGCCTGGATCTACATTTTATCTAGCTGTTTGGAAGGTCTAGAAGAAGAGCCAGTAGACATACTTGAGAACCCCTTTTCTCCACCAGACCCATTAAACACAACAGATTTGATTTGTATATGACAGACCAGCAGAAAAACAATTCCATAATCCAGAGTTATGAAGGTTTGCCCAGATCCCCTGCGTTCGCAGCTGTGACTCTCAGAGCCAGTCACCAGTCCTCTTCTGGGTCAAATCTGCTTTTTGCCCCTTTTGATTTTTTTATTTGGGGGGTGGGGTTCATAGGTTCATTATGCATGTTTTGGGGCACAGATGTACATGTGAGAGTCCATGTATGTGGACATGCATATGGAAACTACAGATAAATGTTAGAATCTTTTTCAATTGTTCTTTTACTTTATTCCTTGGGTTAAAGTCTCTCAGATATAGTTACTCTTGCTCCAGGGTCCTGCTCTCTCTCTCTCCTTTCCTATGTTGCAGTTACAGATGATTTCCCCAGGTGCCCAGCATTTGTGTAGATTCTGGACATCTAGACTCTGGTCAACATGCTTGCATGGCAAGTGTTTAAGCCTTGGCCCTTGCATTTTACCAACATGTTTTACTACCTCCATCTGAGTCCTCTGCGTTGGTTTTCCATCTGGGTTGTAGATAAAGGACACTTTGTTCTCTCATTCTTTACAGCTCCAGATCAGGAAACATTTTCAACAATGCCTTAGAGTAGACCTGATCCTGAGTGAGTGATGAGACAGCCTGGTGGCTTTCATACGTCTTACACTGGTACCCCTTTACTTGCACGTGCCGTATCCCAGTCAGGCTTCCATTGATGTAAATAGATACAGTCCAAGTGATGGTCAGCACTGCTTTAATGAACTCTCCTAGTCAGGGTTACTAGCTCTGTAATGAAACACAGTGACCAAAGCAAGTTGAGGGGGAACGAGTTTATTCGACTTATGCTTCTACAGCACTGTTCACTATCAAGGAAGTCATGACAGGAACTCAAACACAGCAGGAACCTGGAGGCAGGAGCTGACACAGAGGCCATGGAGGGGTGCTGCTTACTGGCTTGTTCTTTATGGCTTTGCTCAGCCTGCTTTCTTATAGAACCCAGGACCACTAGCCCAGGGATGACACCACCCACAATTTTCCGGGCTGTCCCATGTCAATCACTAATTAAGAAAATGCCTTACATGCTTTCATACAGCCCAACCGTATGGAGGCATTTTCTCAATTGATGTTCCCTCCTCTCAGATGACTCTAGCCTGTGTCGCATTGACATAAAACTAGCCAGCACAACACCTTATCGTTACTTACAAAGTGTGCTGAGGAAAACTTCATAACCTGTCCCCTCAAAGGCGCAGCCGTACCCCTCAGATAAGCTCAAAACCCATTGTTCTTTACAATCTGGGTGCTTTTATAGATTAATAGAAGGCTAGTGTCTGGACAGTGCTTCGAGCATTACATGGATATCCACAATATTCCAGGCACTATGCTGACTTCTTCCCATGAGCTGTGTGTGCCTTGTTACCTCCTTGCTGGTAAGGTGCATATTTAAGCTGGTCTTCTATGATGCCCAGTGAATTATAAATACCGATGGAGACCCACTAGCTACCAGAGAAAGTTGGGTCTTGCGTGCACAACAAGCAAGAGGTATCAGGCCAAAATCATTTATCGATGTTTCACCAAAGAGGAGTCTATGTCTGGAAGAAAAGAAATGACCTGACATCAAAGCAGACTAGCAGAGTGGCTGAATCTTACATGAAACCTGGGCGGTGGTGGTGCACGCCTTTAATCCCAGCACTCTAGAGGCAGAGGCAGGCAGATCTCTGTGAGTTCGAGGCCAGGCTGGTCTATAAAGTGAGTCCACAACATCCAGGGCTACACAGAGAAACCCTATCTTGAGAAAAAAAAAAGAAAGGAAGAAAGAAAGATAGATAGATAGAAAGAAAGAAAGAAAGAAAGAAAGAAAGATAGAAAGAAAGAAAGAAAGAAAGTTAGTTAGTTAGTTTACATGGAAACACATTTGAACTCCATTTCTGTTGACAGGTTCCACCATTTCCCTTCTTGCATTCTTTTTCTCATGTGTGGAGTATCTTTTTACAACAATCTTGACTCTTCCTGCTCTTTGTCGGAAACATCCAGATTGTGGTAGTTGGACAGGAAACAAAAATAAATTTTGACGGCAAATAATACTGCCAAGTGTTACCCTCTCACCTTGGTCTCTACTATCTTGTGACACCCGGAAGAGAAATTTCCAAGAGCAAGTGTCCTGAGAGGCTGTCAGACATGTGCCTAGTCCCTTTAGTAGATATGAGAGCTTTTGGAGAAGATAAAATGCTTGGGACTGGAGAGAAAAAGGTGTTTTGAGCCTTCGTGAAGACTAGGCTTAGAATAATGTCAATATACAAAACCTTAAGGGTGTGTGTGTGTGTGTGTGTGTGTGTGTGTGTGTGTGTGTGTGTGTGTGTTGTTTTGCCTTTTTGTTGTTGCTATTGCGGTGTTAAGGAAACTTACCGTTGTTTTATAACTTGGAAGGCTGTAGAATAATACTAATGTTAAATGAATTATTAGAGTATCTCAGAGCATTGAGGGGAATTCTACACCCTACCCATGATGAGGTAAGGTCAACTAAAAGAAACAAAGAGGCTGGTTTGCTAACCACAGTGGGAGAATTGCACCCGGGCAGAATTCTTATCCAGATTGCATTGTCTGAGTTGAGGATAACACACAGGAAGCAATACAGACCTTTTCTTTCTTTTGGTTTTGCTATTAAGCTACAGGGAACTTTCCATCCCAGAACTGGCTTTACTGTGTTAACAAGCATTCTAACCAGCTCACCATGAAGGCTTGCTAGAAGGTCTTGCTGCCGTTAAGCATAATGTAAATAGTACAATACACCCTGGGTTGCTTCCCTTGTTGCTACCAGCGCACATAGGCACCAAGCTGCGCATCAAGGTATCCAACAAGCCCTGAAATGCACTCTGAAATGTTATCTACTGGAAAAGCAAAAGTCCGCTGAACTAACGAACCCTGTTGGGAGAACAACCTCCACAGAACTATCTGAAACATCAGAGCACAACCACCATTGAGTTCCTGTGTGCAGCTCTCAGGAGTCCAGCAAAATTCAGAAATAGAGAACAGATTGCCAGTTCAGTTTCTTCTTAAAAATTTCCCTTCTCTAATGTTGGTTAGCCTGTACTGTGCTATGGCAGGGAGCTTCTTCATGCTTAATTCTTTCTTTGTTCTAATAATCCTACAACAGAAGTAGTTGTTACCCCTCTTTTCCTGATTAAGAAACTGGATCTAAGGGAGACGGAACAACTAACTTTCCCAAGCTCATATAGGAGGAAATGACAGAGCTAAGGTCTCAACCTAGGCGTGCCTGATGCCAGAGTCTCTGCTTCCTGGATGTCATTCTTTCAAAACCATTTGGTGTCTCCAGAGCAGAGAATAACTGCTTGGTAATTCCAAAGGCTTCAAATGTCAGACAGGCACTCTTTAGATAGTGGTGACTTCTCAAACGTTTGTGGAGAGCTGCCTTTGTCCCAAGCATTTAGATGGGTTATGGACTTGAATCATGCAGGAAACGAATAAGGTAGAAGCCAGCATCCCTGGCTTACTCCTGGTAACCTAGTCCTACTGTGCTTGTCATTGTCTCACAACTGCCTGCGTGGCCCAAAGGCTGGACTTGGTTTCTATTTGACTATGGTCAGTGAACAGGGCCAAAAGACCATGTGGTCATTTCATTGTAAGAAAAAGGACTCAATGATGAAATTCCAGAAGTATGGACTCCATTGTTTTTTGATAACTCAACTTACTGCCTCTATAATTGTTCCTTTTCTTTTCTTTCTTTGTATCTACATTGTTCCTTTCAGTAAAGTGGAGTGTCATCTGCTTTGCATATGCCTGGAAAGTAGCTTTCCTTTCTACTTTTGCATCCTCCACTAAATATCAGTATTGAAATTGCTCAGCATCTCTGACCCTCAGTATCCCAATCTGGAAAATGAGGCAATAGTCAGTCTACTTCTAAGTGTTATCACAACGAATAAAAAGAAGAGCACCTATGGTAGGAAGCACAGGTCTTACCCTGAATTGCTAGCTTCATTAATTGTTTTCCTCTCAACTCTCACCTCACCTCAGTCCCTTGTACTTAAAGCACAGAATTTATTACAGATCTGTGAGTCAAGTCAAGCCATCCCACATATCACCTGTAAGGAAGCACAACTGAGTTATGGGCAAGAAAGAATTCAGTCTCTTTAAGTAAAGTGATAGAGTGGATCGCTCTGTTTTGCCACTTCCTGTGAGACTTCGAGTCACTACTCAATGTCCTTGAAAATGGGTGTAAGTAATTCATCTTTCTTAGAGTTTTGGGAAGGTTGAGTTCACACCTATCTGATTAGTGCTTGGAAAATGTGTGGCACGGAGAAAGCATTTGGTAAACATTAGATGCTTTCACTAGCGTTACTATTGTCGTTGTGGTATTGTCTGCGCTCTTAGTGGCTTCTTGCATGCTCTCTGAAATAATTGGATATGGTTAGCTATGCAGGCAGAGGGCCTGTGGGAGGCTGACCCCATTAGCACCACTCTGTAACCAGCCCGGGCAAGGGGCGGTAATGAGGCCTCTTGAAATAACATATGGAAAAGTCTTTTTACTTAGCTCCTGGGAGAGGGAACCAGCACTAAGTAAATACATGGAATTATTAAAAACTAGGAGACGACCTCACAGGGATGCTGAGCCTTGTATGCTATTTGCTGTTTTAAGAAGAAACGGGCAAGAATCCAACTTTATCACCAGGTGACAAAGTGGTCTCCTGGCTGCTGTTCAAGGGACGGCAACATGTTGCTTCACCTCACCAGATGTAGACCAGGCCCTCCAGTCTCCACGTGTGTTGCTGGTCAACTAAGCTGCCCAAAAAGAAGGGCCCAAGTCACTGACTAGTTGCTATGCCTGATGCCCACCTCTTTCATCTCACCCCCCAAGATTCTTCTTTGAGTGGCACTGCCAGGAGCAGGATTAAGCAATCTAAGCCAGAACCCACCAAGTAGAATGGCGGTAGTGAATTCCCTTGGGTGCCAGAGTGTATGACCTAAAGGCCAGCAGCAATCACAGCAGGATTCCAGCGTTAGACTGGGACAAGCCCCAAGCTTCATTGCCAAGCCTTGACAAATATGCAGAGTACACTGAGCTCTGTAATTTTGGAGCTAGAAGCTCCAATAGAAGCTCCCTACTTACAGCTTGACCACCCACCCCCGAAGCATTCCTCTCTCCAGAACCAATCCACAAACTACGGTGAAATATCCTAAAGTAGTCTCCAGGTATCCCTTGCAAAGTGGCAGGCAGGGCCACGGCCAAGAATGAATCAAGATGTGGCTCGCTGCCAGCACATGCTTGTGGCCTCTGGCTCCCCCCCCCCCCCCCAATATCAATGGCATCAAATTACATCGCATGGCTCCAAGTGACAATTATAGAAATAGCCTTTTTCTCATGGCCTTGAAATAAATGGCATCTTAACCAAGAAGTCTTGTGGTATGAAGTGTTAGGAGATAAACATGAAAGGTCTCCAAGTCTTATCAGTCAAGAATTAGCACCTCATGACACAGAACCTTTATGCTTCTCTGGTAAGAATGCAAATTTTAAAATATTGACCGGTTCTCCAAATCCTGGTGTCACTGTTTCCAGTCCTCTAAACAACCAAAAACTTTAAGGCAAGTATTACAATAGTATACAAAACCAATGCTTACATGTAAGTATCATAAAACTACAGACTGTTTGGGGGTTTTGTTTCCTTTTGTTGTTTTGCTTTTTGTTTTGATTTGTTTTGTTTTTTGCAACAAACTTAGCCAAAGCAGTTTGGGAAAGAAAAAACAAAATGGAAAAGCCCATCAATCCAAAGATAGAATTTTCTCTCTTCCTTTTTCTAACAGTTTCAAAGGTGCCATGTTAGTTATTAAAAATACATAAATATTAGGATTAAGATATTTTCTCTTAAATTTTTATAAGGATCGGGCTAGTTTAATTCATTATAAACTATATTTAATCACAATACAAAGTGCGTGAGAGACATTGGAGGGGGATGTAACTCAGATGATAGAGGGCTGGCCCGGCAGGCAAACTTGAGGTGGTGGTGCACACTGTAATCTCAACGCTCAGGAGGTTCAGGAAGAAGGATTGAATAACATTTAACTAGTGAATGTGAGGCTAGCCTGGACTACATAAGCCCATATCTAAAAAAAAAAAAAAGAAAGAAAGAAAGAAAGAAAGAAAGAAAGAAAGAAAGAAAGAAAGAGAAAGGGAAAGGATGGAAAAGAAAATAGGAACTTGCATGCATTTACCTTTTTTAAAAAATCATAATAGCCTCTCCCTATTTATCATTGGTATTAGCCTATGCTGTAGGACTGGTCCATACCATTCTGTGCCTTCTCCTATCAGCCCACCAAAGCAGCTCTCCAAGGTCACTGGAACAACCCTGTAAGGTCTTTCTGTCACCCATTCCTGCTCACCAGAGTTCACACAAAGGAGGATGCTGAGCAGTCCCCAGTAGCTGCTAGGGAGCCATCAGCTCATCATAGCAAATGCCCTGTGCTCCTTAGAAACAGCTGCTTTACCACTTAGAGTGAAAAAAATTAGAAATCTATGAGGTAAGGGAGAGAAGAAAATGAAAGACTGGGCCACTCTACTGTGGTGCATCAGTATGAGGGAGCACCCCAAGGAAAGGGAGCATAGATACCATTTGCATGGAGGAAAGAGACTGGCCAGTTAGTGATCAGTCTAAGAAGTAGAGAAATCTTTCTGCAAATAGGCAATGCTGTTGCTTGCTGCTGGCCGGTCTCCTGGTATATAGTTTAGGACCGAGCATTTGCATTCAGAATATCCTCATGCATATTCATGAGTATCCTGTCATATGCGGATGCTGATATCTTTATTTTTTGTAGAGATTTAGTGAAACGAATGAGGGCCACAGTGCTCAAATGAGCTCATGGTATTTCACAACTCTCTAACCCTGAACCTTCTCAAGGTTGTGTGAGAGGGGGTGGCTTACTGGTATCCTTGGATACTTCTCCCCTGCATCCATGCCACCGGAGTATGAGCTGCTTGTGAGCACACACCTTGTGCTCTCCTACAGCTTCACATAACTAGCTTCTCTCCTGTCAATCAAGGAGGTCCAGCCCTACGCTGCTAGCAGATGGAGGCAAGAGTCCTCTGTGAGAATCGGTTCAGGGCTAAAGGGCATCCTGCTCCTGGGACTGAGTCAAACACTTTTCCCACAGCTGTGGCTTAGCTGTGGAGGACAGGAGAGAATGCTGCCCTAACGTGTCACATTCTACATGGCCTTGTTTATAACATAGTGTGGTATTTTGCACCTACTCTGCAGCAGGGTGTGATTTTTTTTTTTTAAATCTCTTTGCATCAGTAAATCTAGCTAAATGTGTGGAGGGTCAGTATGCCACCCTGTTGTCTTCAGTCAGATCCAGTATAATTCTTTCTTACTGTGACCTTGTCATCAGAAAGCATGCAGTGTCCTTCATAGCAATGTGGAGCATCACGGGCAAAGCAAAATATTACGAATCTATGAGTCTACCATTCCATTGAGGTGCTATCAAACGGAAGTAATGTAGACAACTAATGTTTTCATACCTCCAAAGTCAGAGACCCACCTTCTTATGTTCTCCATGCCCCTTCCTTTAGCAAGCGTTAAAAAAAGGTAGCAGCTAACTAGCATGACTACATAAAAATGCATCAAGCTCACATCAGACCAATATGCATGCATCATTCTCTTGAGTCCTTATTAACACAGCATGGAAGTACAGTAGGGTTGCGGAGGATCGGCGGGTAAAGCACCTACCATGCAAGCCTGAGGGTCTGAGTCTGGTTTCCCAGAACTCACACAAGTCTGGGTGCAGGAGTGCACATCTCTAGTCCTAGCACTTGTATATCCACATGGGGGCATGCATGCACAAACTCACATGAGAGACCCATGCACACATACAAACATACCAAGAAACAACTTTTAAAAAGATATCACAAGAACATCGTTGGTCAAAAAAAAGTGTTTCTTAGGCAGTGAGAAGGCTCAGCCAGTTAAGGCACTTGCTAACAGGACTGATGAACTGATCTCGGTCCCTGGAACCCACATGGTACAAAGAACAGACTCTGCCTGTCCTTTGGCATGCCCCCGCAACACACACACAAACTCCTGTGGTGTGTGGGTGTGTGTGTGTGTTTGTGTGTGTGTGTGTGTGTGTGTGTAGAGTTAAATTTGTTGTTTGTCCTTTGTGTCTTTGTCCTGTAAGTATATCAAAACCTTACTTCCTAGAAAAGAAATTGCTAAATGAAATGGGCATACACTCTTAGAGTTGCTGTATTCTTTTATGAAGAACATACACTGGCCCTAAATCCACGTTAGCCAAGAGTAATTTTCAACCCAGGAGTCTGAGCACATGTTTGAAATATGGGGTGTTTTTTTCCTCGTCTAGGTTCACACAGCTCCCAAGCGGAAACCTATGTCCACCCCTGGCCACCACCTACACTAGGAACAGATGTGTTACAATATTACAAAGTTCAGTAATCTATCTTTATTGCCTTCTTTATGGAGGGGAGCACTGAATGTTCTCTCACTTTGTGCTTTGCCTTTTAAAAATTATTACATGCATGCATTTGTTGGGAGTGGGTTAGTGTATACATGCCATAGTGCAGGTGTGGAGGTCAGACCCAGTCGGGTCTCTCCTTTTATTCTCTGGGTCCCAGGGATCAAACACAGGTCCTCAGACTTGGAAGTGGGTACCTTCTGGCCATCTCACTGTCTCTCCGCTGTTTCCATGCCTTTTCCACATATAGCTTGTATGTGCTGATGATACTAGTGTACTTACAAATGGCCCTCTAATCACTAAATATATGATCTAAAGTTTGGAAAACTGGATCCCACTCACAGGGGTGGGGAAGGCCTTCGGAGGATCGTGATTTAGCTTAGCTAATTGCAATTGGGAGGTTGATGCAGAAGGCAAAGAGTTAAGAATGAAGTCAATAGGCTGATTCTGTAAATGGGGGTTATATGAATTGCTGAAAAGCTATTGTGCAGGGATCAATAAACCCCTTCAAGAGCTATGTTAGAAGGCGCGTCCACCTTCCATCATCTCCTCCACACACCAGCTACAATTACATGATTAGGCTCCAGTGTGCTAGGCAGACTCATTTCTTCAGCTTTTAACATTGCAGTAAATGACCTGGCAGCAGATTTAACGTTTTCTTTGTAGTGTTCAACGCTAACTCTTTAGTCATTGGCCAGAACAATTTCTAATCCCACCAGAATTTTAGAGGTATTAAGGGCTTTGGCTCTGATTCACTCAGAAACATAATGATGTTTCCCCTGGAAGGAAGGGAGGAGGGAGGAGGCACTGCCACTCTCCTCAGTGGTGGCTTGTGTCTGGGTTAGAGCAGTGGGAGGTCAAGCGGGGTGTTTCACACAGTCATCTCAGCACTAGAAAGGGGCAAGCAGAAGGATTGCCAGGGCTTTGAAGCCAGCCCACCTGCACAGTTACTTTCAGGCGAACCCAGACTACAAAAATACAAACTTTGCGTCTTATTTAGAAGAATTTACAATCGAGTGCTGCAAATTGACCTTTGACCTCCACGAGAGCTCCAACACACACAAAATAAATAAATGAATGGGGGCTGGAGAGACAGCTCAGCAGTTAAGAGCTCTGGCTACCCTGTTTTTCCAGAGGTTCTGAGTTCAATTCCCACCACCAACCACATGGTGACTTACAACCATCTCTAATAGGATTTGATGCCATCTTCTGGTATCCAGGTGTACATGCAGTCAAAGCACTCATCAAACAAACATAAATAAACAAATGTAAAATAGCGAAACAAACAACAGTAACAAAGAAAGACCAGGTATCTGGTGACAAAGGCTTATTAGAAAGTGGAAATTGACACATCACTGAGCCATCCAACCAAACTGTTAACCTAGCCCAACTGGTGAGTAAAAGGCTCCTAAGAAGCAACACCCAGGCTTATGCTATGGCTTTCACATGCATTCTCACAAATGGGCACACACATTTGTGCACATACATGCACCCAGCCATGAACATACAGAAGCTTATCCCAACCCAAAGGCCCATATTATGAGCACTTTGCTGTTAGTTTGGGGTTTTGTTGGTGATAGTGGTTGATGGTAGTGGTGGTAGTAGTTGGTTGGTTGGTTGGTTTTGACTCTTTTTTTATATATATTTTATTAATTTATTTATATTATATCTCAATGGTTATTCCATCCCTTGTATCCTCCCATTCCTCCCTCCCTCCCACTTTCCCCCTACTCCCTTCCCCTATGACTGTGACTGAGGGGGACCTCTTCCCCCTGTATATGCTCATAGGGTATCAAGTCTCTTTTTGGTAGCCTGCTATCCTTCCTCTGAGTGCCACCAGGCCTCCCCATCCAGGGGACGTGGTCAAATATGGGGCACAAGAGTTCATGTGAAAGTCAACTGTGAAGAATATCCTGTCCATTGGCTAGATCTGGGTAAGGATTTGAAGTTTACTACATGCATTGTCCTTGGTTGGTGCCATAGTTTGAGCAGGGCCCCTAGGCCCAGATCTGCCCGTCATAATGTTCTTCTTGTAGGTTTCTAGAACCCTCTGGATCCTTCTATTACTCCTTAGCACTGAGAGTAGATGGTGCCTAAGGTAATGGGGCAGATGTGGATGTGGTACGCATGCTACCTCTGGAGGTAGGCCTGGGATTACCAAGCTGAGAGGCAGTGACCATAGTAGCAAGTCCCTTCTTGAGAGAAGAAACACATCTGTGTCTCACAGACATAATTATGAGCGACAGTTCCACTACCTTTAGCTGATGTGCATGAGAAGAATATTGGGAGTGGGGGAGAATCTAAAACAGATATCAACATTGAAAAAGGACAGGATAGAAAGCTATAAAAGTACATGGACAAAATAAATTTCTCAACAATTCTTCTCTGGTCTAGCAGCAACACTTTAAGAGTTTCCTTAGTGCTCTCAGGTGTGCTGTTGGAAAATTAAATTGCACCTCACTGGATTTGAACTTAGCACGTGATTTCCTAACAGACGCATTTGTAAAAGCTAGCAGCTCGGTGTCCATGAAATGAAGCTGAAGCATGATCCCTGTGGAAAAAAATGGAAACACACAGACAGACAGTTACTATCGAAAATGACTAAATGCAGAATCCTTTTTATGGGAGAAGACACTGCATGTCAGATGTTAATTTATGTGTTGCTTTTTTTTTTTTTTTTTTTTTTTTACAAACTATAAAGTCATTTTTGAAGATATTTTCACAACATGTTCAGTTTACAAAAGGGGGGAACAATGCTCTGTGTGTGTGTGTGTGTGTGTGTGTGTGTAATATAAGATCCCTTCAACAAGTAATACATCTCCAATAAACAATTCTCATTAAAGGGCCCCCTGTTGCGCTGTCTTGGCTAAATGAAGACAATCTACATGGCACATCACACTTAAGAGAGCTCTGATATTTCTTAGCATCCTGCACTCTAGACATTAGATGCTTCATAGCAAGTTCATGTTTCAACCCTCAACCATCTACTAACAGAAAAGCTACAGCCCTGATCAGCACAGTGTCTCAGTGACCTATCTATCCCTCTAGCTTTTGAGCTCTTTCTACACCATCCCCGTCAATCATCTCCCCTCTTCAGTTCCCTAGCAACAGAGAACTCACACTAACTTATTCCAGTTTATTCCAACCCATTCCACTTTGGACATATGGCATAACTTTAGCTGTTAAAAAATCAGAGGGGTTTTTCTAAATCTTTCAAAATTGGCCTGACAGGGTTTTTTTTTAAGATCCTTTATTTATGTATTTTGCTAAGTGTGGGAGTGTTAAGCACTCAGGTGCCATAGAGTGGATGTAGAAGTCAAGAAGACACTTTGCAGGATTCGGTCCTCTCCCTTCCCTCGTCTTTGAGGCAAGGTCCCTCTTCTTTCTGCCACTGTGCCAAGTAACCACAGTTCTTCCCGCCACTTGTGTCTCCACATGCCATTGTGCCTTAAGAGCGCTGGAATTCCAGGCTCAGTCACTGCACCAGACTTTCATGTGTGTCCCGGGGTTCAAACTCAAATTGACGCTTGTCAATGCGATATCTACTGAGCCATCACTCTGTCTTATCTGACTAGCAATTACAAGACCAACTCCCACTAAAGTGGACAGACCGTGGACCAATGAAACACTCAAAGCCTTTGGGATACTAGGGTCGTGTCTGGCCAAAGAAACTAAGCAGAGGCACATACGTGAAACAGCACGCTACCTTCCACATTTATATAGCACCAAGCATGATGCTGTTGAGATTTTCCCTTAACACATAACTCATCAAAATAATATGATCATGAGAAAAGGCTCTCATCATGTACACAGATTTGAAACTCCAAGGAGAGATGTAGCTGAAGCAGAGTAAAGTAAAGATGTTTTACTTTACTCATAAGTTAGTGTCCTCATCCAGAGGACGAGTTCTAAGGGCTTACGCTGTCCTTTGCTGCAAAGCAAATATATGCAGATGTTATCATCAGTCACATTTTAAAACATCCAAGTACATCTATGTTATTTGCTATCCAAGTACAGGAATACTACAACTTCTTTCCGTAAATGAATAACATATGCTAAAGCCTTTCCCCCAGCACCACCCTCCTCCCTCAGTATCACATACTCCTCAAAGATGCCTTTGCTCTATGGTAAGGGGTCACGTGTGTATTTTTAAAATTAGTAACTTCATTTATTTATTCACTTATTTTGTCTTTTGCCAAGGCTATATTACTTATAATCCCAAATTTTACATGTCGTATGTTGTGATATCACTATCCCTCTGGGACGTACAGCGTGGAAACACTCTGTGATGGTACATTGCCAGGGAAGGGAAGGAGTCCTAAGTGTAATCAGAAATACTCTCATCGTGATGTAATAAAAACATCTACTTTTTCCCAAAGGAAAAACTTATGTCTGTAAGTCAGAATAAAATCCTCACACTTAAAAGAAAAAGATCTGACCAATTAGAATGAAATGTCAGCCTAAGACGATCTGCCTGGAACAACCAACTGAAAGTGAAAATGCCATGTGATTCGTCATTCAAATGCCTAGCTACATGGGCCTATAATAAATTCTGACTTCCTGCTCTTCCTCACAACACCTGAGGCTCCTCCCTGCCCAGGCAGTAGCTACACACCCGGGAGATCTGAAGAGACGCCTTGGAAGGCAGCTTTCTTGGAAAACACCTCACTTGTCTACAGATTTGAAAAGTATGTACTTGATCCAAATGGTGGGCTGAGGAGGAAGACGCGGTTTACAGAATGACTTGGATGAGCAATGAGCAGTGAGGCTAGAATCGGGGAAGCGGGTTTTGTAAAGTGGCTGAGAACCTTAAGAACTTGCTTTCAAGGATTGCGATACACGTTTAATTTAGGTAGTTGTATGCATAGGTGTGGTGTGGTGTGTGTGTGTGTGTGTGTGTGTGTGTGTGTGTGTGTGTGTGTGTGTGAATGTTGCTGTGTCTATTTTATGAAGCCAAGCACTATCCCAGGCAGAAGGCTTACTCTGTTAGCAATATTATTCCTCCCATGCCTGATTTTTTCCCTCTTAAGTTGAAAGCATGCTCTCTTCAGCGGTTGCTTCGGTTACTTCGTTTATTGTTGCTCTCCTTGGAAAGCTAGCCTCACTACATATGGACATGTAGAGGGAACACAGGGAAAATATACAGGAGGCAAGGTGGCATTGAAAGAAGGTAGCTGCGAAAAAGCCTTCACGTGCAAAGAGAACATACTCCTGACACAGCGTTTCTGACTGCAGGGCCCGTTTAACTGTGCGTTCGTGGCTTGGCTGAGATGCTTGCTTTGTGGTTCTTGACATAATTAACTGGCTATACTTGGGATGACAGTAAACTAGCGTAGAACAAGCAAGCTATGAGAGGAGGCCATGAACTGCCCCCCCCCCCAGCCTCTGACAGGCTGAAGCAACTCTCTCCCCCCTTTCCTCAGCTGATGGAACCTCTGCCCACTGAAGCTCACCTGAAGAAGTGAAAGATAGGAAGAAAGGCCTCTTTTTTAAAAAAAATTTTTTATTATTAATTTATTCTTGTTACATCTCAATGGTTATCCCATCCCTTGTATCCTCCCATTCCTCCCTCCCTCCCATTTTCCCCTTACTCCCCTCCCCTATGACTGTGACTGAGGGGGACCTCCTCCCCCTGTATATGCTCATAGGGAATCAAGTCTCTTCTTGGTAACCTGCTGTCCTTTCTCTGAGTGCCACCAGGTCTCCCCTCCAGGGGACATGGTCAAATGTGAGGCACCAGAGTAGGTGAGAAAGTCATATCCCACTCTCCACTCAGCTGTGGAGAATGTTCTGACCATTGGCTAGATCTGGGTAGGGGTTTAAAGTTTACCACCTGTATTGTCCTTGGCTGGTGTCTTAGTTTGAGAAAGTCCTCTTAAATGACAATGGGCCGCCATTTTCGAAAGCGGTATGAGGGGCCCTTGCTTCCTGGTCTCTATTGCTCTTCTGTTTCTTCTTCCCTTTGCCTCGAGTCATGAGCAGCTAGCTAGCAGCAGCACCCTTAAGGCAAGAAACCGAAATAGAGGAATTCTAGACAAAATCTCCTTAACCTTGATTGTTGAGAGAGATGCTCTCCCACAGAGGAAAGAAGCTGTGCCCAGTGCTGCTGCTGGTTCTCATTAGGCATAGGCATACAACTGGGCTCTGAGAGTCCACACATGAACCGCAGTTTGGCTTCTGCAATCCCAGAGTCAAAGACACCAAGAAGAGCCAATGTCCTTCTCTCAGATTTGGCCTTGGGCCCTTTAGGTTTCATAAGTCTGAGGTAATCGCTGTATTTTGATGGACACGTTCCAAGAGCGTACATGATTGACAGCAGTGTCTAATAAAACATCTCCCATTTTATCCCCTTTGGAATGTCATCCAAGTTACAACAATAGCTAATAAGTACCTGCCATAGCTGTAGCAACAAAATCGCTGAGTGTGCACCTCTAGCTGTGTTTATGCATGCGATGTCTAGTTCCCAGGCTCTGTCATCCATCCCTTCCCCCCTTTGAGGGCTTGGAAGCATTTAGTACAAATTTTCACAGTGTAGCTTTGAAGTATGACTTGTTGGGTCATGCTGACTTATTTGTGTGCTTGCGTAGACAAGGGGTAAGAAGGAGCCGATTTTTAAACCAACAGGTGTAACAAGAAAAGTCTGTAATTGAATGAGATGGGGGGGGCTGTATTGAGGATCTCACCCATCCCCCACCAAACCCTTATAGTTAAAATTTATGCCAGGTATGAAATTCCACTCTCACAGAGTGAGATGGAATCTTAGTGTCAATTAAGCTCACATTTTTTTTTTTCCAGAACGTGTCTCCTACTACCCTGGTCCTTCAGCATGACTCTCAAAGCACATGTTCCACAGTCAAATGTGACTGAGAATGATGCCCGACATAGTTCCTTCATGGAGAGGTTGTACACTGGCACAGTCTGAGCTCTAGGAAGGCCTTGTAGTGGAAACGGATGTTTTGTTTTGTAAATGTCTCTGGCTACAGAACTTTCCAGTGTTATTGGTCAACCTGTGGCAGAACTAGTTTCTTGGGACCCATTGGAAGAAACACTAGTTAAATACATCTCAGATTTCACAATGTAGTAAAGTCAAATGAGAGACTACTGGGATCACAGTGGCCTTAGTGGCTCCACAGTCCAGGCATAGTAAGAGCCAGGGCTGCTAACTGTCCCCATACTAGGGCCTTCTTGCTGCCCCACTGATGGGAGCCTCTTAGGAGCAATCTACAATTTGAACAGCTCTGGCAGCATAAATATTTGGTATAGACTTAACTTGAGGATTTTATAGTTGTTTTGTAAGGATAACGGTGAAACAACTCTGTGCTCATAACATGTGGTCAGAAAACTATCATTCATGGTCAAAACAAAATAAAAATCCTTTTTAAAGTTTAATCTTATCTGAGTTGGTCCAGTCCTCTTTTGTTTTTTGTTTTGTTTTGTTTTGCTTTTTCATTTTTGTTCTTTTCCCCCCTGAGAAATAAAGTGACTATTGAGAAAATAAATGCTAGGCATGAGTTTGGTTTATAATCTATCTTATCCAATTTTCCTGGGCTTTGAATTCCAAAAAGCCGGTTGGGTTATTGGTCCCTTTAGGACAGTCAGGTTAAAGTACAACTGTTGTCCACATAGATTTAGCTGTTGCCCTTCACGCAAAGCAATCATGAAATTACAGCCATAGTAAATTTAAACAAGAGCTCATTCGGTCAGCCCATAAATCCAAACGACAGAATAAACATGGTACATCTTGCGGTTAATATGAGCACATGTGAAAAATTAAGAAATCTTTGGTGACAAGACCAAAATTGCTCCATAAAAATTAATTAGTGTTTAACTGAGGATGTACAAAATGCAGTGCTTACAGATGGTGATGGCCTAACCGTGAGTTCAGGCATAAATAAAGCGCATGCTGGGCCCAACTCGCCATTTGTTTTGGTGGATCTCCAGTTCGTGGCAGAGCTGTACCATTCCTTAAGGAGAATGGGTCACCTGGATCTTTCTGGGGTTCCCTTTCTCCTTATTTCATTTGCATTCAAATGCTGCTAATAAAGTGGTTTCTTTAGTGTTCTTCAGCCATGGACTTGAACGAGGCATGTGCATTCAGAGAGAAAGTGCAGCTCAGTGCTCAGCTTGCTCCCCGCACTCAGCATCAGCACATCTTTGAAGCAAAATCATTCCAGGAAGCAATAAAAGTAAAAAGAAAGAAAGAAACAAAGAAAAAAAATTTTTAAATCAAGAGTTATCTTTTCAGCATAACATTACTCTCCCATGAACACACACAAAAAAAAGTGACTTAGATGAGAACATAAAACCTCTACTGTTTTAAAAAGTTTTTATTCAGTGCACATTTTCTTGTTCCCATTAACTGGTTCCTTTGATTTACCACTTTGCTTAGAAGCACTAGAGCGCATTAGTCAAGATTCACTGGTGAAGCTTTTCTGCCTTTTATAAATCAGATGTTTCATTTTAAAAAGCCACACATTTAAAATGTGGCACACACACACACACAAAATTTCTGTGATGCATAGTTGCAGTTCCATAAAATAAAAATGGCCAGAAGAAACTGTCACTCATAAAATCTATATTTCTTGCTAAATGGTAGCATAGGAATGGAGTTATCAGTCAACTCATAGTCAAGGGATGCTGTATGTGACTTTAAAATCCAAGTATGTTACAACTGGAAAGGACATATGTTTTGTTGGTGTGCTTGGTTGTTTCTCTCATTTTATCAGTTGCATTTATGCTCATAAATGTCACATTCGTAGCTCTGTCATAGAGAATCCGAGCTCTCTGAGCATTTACAGATGGACACCCCTGCTCCAACATGCACTCTGAGCCCCACTCCCAGTTGCCAGCCCAAAAGGAAGACCATTCAGGGAGATGAACATTTAACTTTTCACCTACCAACTGAGATTGGACAGGGTGGGCAGTTCTGAGAGATGGCCATTTATATGCTCAGAAGCAGCTACAGTCCTCTGACGTCAGTCCCTTACTGATGCTTTCTGACCTCTAACTGAGCAAGTCCAAGGCTGCAGAAAGACACCATTGAATTCCCAGCAGACGAGTGGTTCCCCCCAGCTTCACTTTGAAATACAATGGGTGAATAATGAATTAGGAAACTGCTCTATGTAAAACACCTTCTTAGGTTTCAGTCCAACCACTTCCCACTACTGCCATCATTTGAACCTTTGGTGTCTGGCATAATCTCCTTTTGAGGTTAGAATGTACCGGCGTTCCCAGGTACTGAGGGGCATTGAGCAACAAAAAGAAAAACTCCACTCACAACCTAGCCAGGAATAAAATCAATACGCTTTCCCACAAAACGTTAAATACTCCAGTTCATTTTCCTCCTATGTTCTTATGTTCCCTTATGACCAAAAAGAGAGAATTGTGAATTCCATCCACATCATCCTCTCTTCAGAACACTGGTTTTGACCAAAGTCTTCCTATCCACAGCAAGTTTTTAAATCTGTAAGCATGAATCTGTAGCCATTTTTTAGAAATATTTTTGAAGGAGTCTAAACTTTCTTGCACCCTAGAAGGAAGCAGAGCTTCTTAGATGCCTCTAGCTAGCCTTTCTCCTCTGTTAGCCTGTAGATAGGCCTGCATTCCCAGGCACTTTCCAATGGGAGTTCACGTACAGCAAGCCCCTTGGTGAATGAGGAAATAACTGCTGAACAAACTAATGAATAAATGGATGAATGTGACTATAGAATCTAACCCTATACCTTTTATTTCCAGTTAATGCAAAGTGATTTTCACACCCTGGTTATGGCCTTGAAGTCTGAAAGCCAGTCCCATCAGGTTGACCTGTACATATACTCACACCTTTCCTTCTGTTCCAGGGCACTTAGCACACACACTAAGTTTTCAAGGGTGGCTTCTCCTGTGTCCCTGGGCCCCTACTGTGCTTCAGCTACCTAGCTGCTTCACAGCTGCCCCCCAAGATTAGAAAGTGGGAATCAGGAAACTTTGCTAAAACACGTTTATATCCACAGTTGAAAACTTGATGAAAGATGGAGACAAAAGCATGGTTGGAAAAGGAATAACGGAGATTAGGTAGATTTAATAGTCTGTGATCCTCTTTTCATTCCTATAGATAAATGAGAGTCACTTGTATCTGAAAATATAATCGCAATGATTTCACAATGTTGCTGTGAGACAAAGATACGTTCTTATATGCAGTGAGTTTTTACATGAGCTGAGGTCTTATGTACAAAGTGAACAGTGGATACAGCCATTCCACATATATTTCCTCATGATCTGACTATACTACTTTTAAGTGTTATCATTTAAAAGCTATGCCACCTCTTCACTGCAACTACAAGATTGCGCTTGTATGTTTTTAATACTTTGTTATTTAAAAATTCCCAAAATGTTGCCAGATGTGATGGTGCAGGCATTTAATGCCAGCCCTTGGGAGGCAGAGGCAGGTGGATTGCTATGAGTTTGAGGCCAGCCTGGTCTACAAAGCGAGTCCAGAACAGTCAAGGCTACACAGAGAAGCCCTGTCTCGAAAAGCAAAAACAAACAACAACAACAACAAAAAAAAAAAAATCAAAGTGTGGCCAAGCATGTTAGCAACACCTGCAACCCCAGAAACAAGGAGCCTGAGGCAAGAAGATGACAAGCTCAAGGCCAGCCTGGGCTACGTATCAAAACTGTGTCTCTAAAACAGAGTAGACGACTCAGTGGGTAAAGTGCCTGGTGCACAAACATGAGGAGCTGAGTTTGGATCCTTGCACTCACGGATCAGTCACAGCAACACGTGTAACACCAGTGCTGTGGCGACAGACACAGGCAAGTCTGCAAAGCTCATTGTCCAACCAATCTGGCCAAAGGGTGTGTGTGCTGCCACAGGTTCAGTGAGAGAGCCTGTCGCAAAACCTAGAGAGCCATAGCAAAGACATCCAGCCTGCATAAGCATGCATCTGCACACAGGAAAGTACACGCATGAACACATATACTGCATGTAGCACAAATAGAAGTGTTAGTTGAAGGAAACTCCCAAGCGTGGTTGAAGTTGGAGACACTCAGAATCTAATCTTTCAATGTACTGCCCAGTATATTACTCACTAGATAAATGACCTCTCAGAATTCAAATTTAGAAGAGCAAGAAAAATGCGACTCTAACCCAGTAGACTCTTTGTTAGGCGTACTACATGTTTCTATCCAGGCTCCCCTCTCAACCAACGGACTTTGACTATCAAGAGCCAGAGGAATGGAGGCTATGTTTTCTAGAAAGAGACCAAGCTTATGATGGCAATCATGTGTCACTATAAACTTTGACTTCATCTGCTTTGTAGTCTGCCCAAAGAGCTTTTGCCGAGGCTCTGACCCTTTACATCATTCTGATTGATTAGTGATGTCTGTCACAGGAGGGGGTGGGCCAATGTCACTGCCTTGGCCATGCTTTATTACCATGCCAACATTGCTTTTCTTAAAACTCCTCTAGCAATGAGAGTTTAATGTGGGAGAAACTTTAGGAGGGTCAGCGTTTGATCAACAGACCTGACTTTCAACTCCTCTCTAAATACTGAATGCGCTGAGTTCTTTGCCAGGAAGCTGTTAGAATTACGACTTTGTGCAAACTTAACTAAACAAACATGACTATAGTGCACGTCTAATCTAATATGGGCTGTCAAGACGTCAAAAATCAAAGGTTCTTTTAGCTTAGCAAGGAAGGTGGTTTACATCAGCTACAAGGCACATGAAGAGTGGGCAGGACTGGTCTCCTCTCCTCATGTGCTCACTAACAACATCGTTTTAAGTTTATACTTGTGAAGTACACTTCAGTTGGACTTGGTCAGAGAGGATAAACTTCTCAACATAAACATTCTAAAGCAAAACCTATGACACCGTTGTGATTTAAACTGCCCGTTCAGCCCTTTCATCTTCTATACATATGTTCCTTTATTCATTCACCAGCGATGGTCCAAGTTTTGAAGTGTCAGCTATTGTGAAGTTAACAGGCCAGGACCTTATTAGATCTGGGCTTAAAGGTTCCATTCCAATGAGGCAGTCAGGGATCTTTACATGAGGGCCAGGGTTCTGTATGGCTAACCAGCTCCCAGGTGGAACTGAGGCAGCTGCCCCAAGGTCTACAGTTTGAGTAAAGAAAACAAGCACTGGTGAACTTTTCCTAGAAAGTCCAGAAAGTGAGGTTCAGGCTTGGGCAGTGTGTTGCAACTCCTACCCTCCTCCATCACCATAAAGCATGCGCAGCCGCGGGCAATATATAAATGAATGGATGTGATTACACTTAACAACAACAACAAAAAAAAAACCACTTTATTGACTCCAAAATTTGAGGTTATTATAATTTTCAATGTCACAAAATATTATTCTTCTTTTGATTGTTTTTTTCCTCTCTCAGCCATTCAAAACTATAAAAAGCAGGATTTGCTGGCAACCATGCTAAAACAGGCTTGCAGGTTATAAATATGCTGAATTAAGGGGTGAGATCCTGCTCATACTCACGTAGCTGGCAAAGGCCTCACACTGAGGGACATCCACCCCCTGGACAGCACCATCCTCTTCAACCTTTCCATGATTCATTTTCCCCTTCATAGTCGGTTAATATCTTTTTCCTGGAAGCCGACACCATCTAAAGTCAGAACAGATACACAAACTCCACGTTGTTTCAGAATTTGTTGAATAGGATTCCTTGCCTCTATTCAGGCAGCACGCAGCAGTTGTGTGGTCGGCAGCAGCTTTGCCTGTGGAGCAAGATCTTGGCTTGGCCTTGGAGGAGGAGTTGTTTGTAGTAAGGATCCAAGCAGGGGATCAGGGGGGCCTTCCAGAGAAGGGAAGACGTGGGTAAGAATGGTAAGAGAGTAACCCTTGAAGTGACGTGATAGTGAGCCCAGACACGGGAGTTAATCACAAAGAGAATGATAGAAAATAAAACTAAGGAGAAGTGACAAGGAAACCAATCAAAGACAGACCCAAAGTTTAAGGAGTGACAGTTGCAAGAAATTCAGGAGCATTAGCCTGAAGACAGACGCAGAATTTATCATTTATCAGAGACAGGGCAATCAAGTAAGGCTAACACTGTGCTGAGTGCTGGTGGGTACTGAGCTGGACTAGGGCTGTGTAAAAAAAAAGAAGAAGAAGAAGAAGAGTGGGGGTGAAGCCTGGCTTTAAGCTAGATGGGTCTCTAAGACTTTCTGCAAACAAGAGCAATCACACTGTGACGCAGAATCAAAGACTGCCCGTTTCTGGCACCACCCCCACCCCAAATGATGTGAGCCACATTGCGTAAAGCGGCTCATGGGTATGGGCTCATTACGCTATAACCTTGAATTTCCAAAGTCATCGCATGAGGTTTCTAACCTGGCTTCAGGGGTTAGCGCTCCGGGAATTTGCAAGCACCTTTATTTCACTAACTTTACTTTCAACTTAAATATAGATCTACACCCTGTGACTCCAAATAAAATAGTTAGTCGCCAATGTCGTGATATTTTCACAAAAAGGATGCCAAGCCCTTAGAGTTCTCCCAAATATCAGACCCAGAAACAATTTTTTTTTTTAGTGTTATTAGGAGCTGAATGGAAAATGCAGTTCCAGAATCTTCAATTAAATTAGCATATCCCTTTCTATTTCTTTAAGAACAGATCATACTAGCAGGTTTTGGGGGGAGGGGAAGGTATGTTTTGTTTTGTTTTGTTTTGTTTTGTGTAAAAGCAGTCAGCTGCCATTGAGCTGAGGAGCTAGGGAAACAGAAGAACGGCTGTGGGAGGGAACCTGTGTCAATCAGCTGAGTCTCTCCCACCATTTGCGCTTAGCAAGAGCAGATTACAGCTCAGTGCAGCTAGAAATTGTTGTGAGTATCAGAAGTGAGAAGGCACTGGATCCTGTACTGCCTAGTGCTCACAAGTCTTGCTGGGCAATAGAAATTTCACTAATGGCCATGTTCCCTGAGCACTGCAGATTGTTTGAGCATGAAATTTATATTCCTTGCTTGCACTTCCTTAGATAAGAACAGTGGGTAAAATTATAATAATCATGCGAGTTCTCCATTATAAGACATGCTGTAAGACAAGTTGAGGTCTTAGTCCCTTAATTTTGTAACCAGTCTCTATACATTCAACAAGGTCACTTATTTTAAGGTTACTAAAATGTGCAAGATGTTTTGCAAGGAAAATCTCTCTGGGATACGTACGTGTAGGCATCAATTCCTCAGTCTAGGTTCAGTTTCCATGAGCAACACTGATGCAGATCTTCCATCAAGCTGACAGCTCTAGCTTAGCATGAACCTTGCCTAACACCCTGCAGTTGCTTTATTGTATCCCTCATCCATTCCTCTGTCATCCCTGCCCTCTGCTTGTCCTGCAGATGGTTCTGTGAGGGGAGGGAGCTGTACAACAGTCCTGACGTTCAGATCCACTGCGAAGGTGGGGAGCTGCACACCTTGGTCATTGCTGAGGCCTTTGAGGACGACACAGGTCGCTACACTTGCCTGGCTACAAACCCCAGCGGCTCAGACACTACGTCTGCGGAGGTGTTCATTGAAGGTAAGGAGAGTGTGGAGGGGTGAAATGTGAATGGCTGTCCTTTAGGCATCCTTGCATTCTATGAATACAATTTTCCAGTGCAAATGATGCTGTGCAGTGGGCGGGGGGTGGGGAAGGGGTTAAACCTCATTTCTCCTGAGAAACTCTGGAAGTCCATCAAATTCTTCCTTGAACAGTTCTGACACTTAGGGACGCATCAGCTGTGTCGAATGCCGCCATTTGTTCCTCTCCATCTCCACCACACTAACTTGAGTTTATTTACAATATAAAGTGCCCAATTTACCGGTAGCCTTCCCCTCTCAAGTAAATGAAGTATAGAAATGTAATTAAAATACATTATCATCCAAAGTTATAAAAGATGCATAAAAAGCCACTCATGGGAGTGACAAGTGATGAGTATTTTGAAATGTTTTCACTTTTGTTAAATTTGAGCGTTGTACTTACTTTGTAAGACTTCCTTATCTCCACTAATTAACCATGAACTCGAATGAGTTGATGGAGATAATTTCCAAGGCTGATGGTGTAAGAGCTGTTTCAGAAAATAGAATGCTTCTAATGTTCAGTCATTAATCATACTTACCATATTTTAACAAGACCTAACCTCCTGAAATTAGAAAGTTTGATTACCAAAGGATCATAGTTTAAATAATATAACTATTTGAGGGGGGTGGTCAGTATCAATAGTTTTAAGTAATTGGTAGCACTTTAAACACCACACTTCTCAGATTGCCTTTAAATCTACAACTTATTCTCACTCCTATAAATCAGTTGCCTCTTAAAATAATAGTTAAAATTTGGAACAAGCATAAAAATACTTGAGGCCTCTATAGGTTGATCTCCAATTCTTAGCTATTTTGTCTAATTACATTATATTACTTCATTACTAAAGCGAAAGAAAATGAGGTCTAAACTCTGGTCTTGAGCGCCTTCAAGAATGACAAAAAGAGTTTTAAAAGTACCACGTACTGTTGACTAAACACTGGCGCCTTTGCTTTTTAAAGGACCTTCTACTCTGCACAAGTATCTCCAGGACCTCTAGCAGCCTTCTTCTCTTAAGAAAAGCAAACAGCTCAGGGGTAACAGCTATCTCCCCGTATGGCATTTGTAAGGCGCACACACAGGCCTGCAGATACATTGATTTAAGCTCCACTGTCAGTCTTTTGAGGCATTTTTCTGACTTCCATTTTGCAAATGAGAAACAGACCCAGGGAGATTAAGAGGACTCCGCCAGCTTAAAGGCCACGGTCTTAACCGCTCCATCACACTGATAAGTATTTTCAAGTGCTTCATAAGTGAAAAATTAATGACCAAAGACTTCGCATTTTATAATGAGTTATTAGTAAGTGTCATTAATGGGTAGGCTCTACGGTGAACTTCTTGTGGCATTCTAGAACACAGTTGGTGGGGGAGGGGACTAAAAGAAGCCTGCTTGCAGATTATGACCTCGCCCCTGTGCATTCAGAACACCTTCCAGTGCACGGCCTCATTTGCTTGGAGGCTTGCTAGAAATAAACTGGAGTTTTTTTTCTCCAATGCTCAGTTTTCTCATGATACAAAATTCTCTCGGATGTCTGCTCGTCAGTTTTTGTGAGGTTAGTTAGTGTGCAACCTCGGATAGACGGAAGAGAGGATAAAGAAGCCAGGCAAAGCAAGATAAGCAGCCAATAAGATTCCTCTTCCCAAGCATAACATAAATTATCATAGAACCTGGCTAGCACTGACCTTGTTAAATACGTGCAAACATTAAAGTTTTAGGTGAAAATTTTAAACACGTATTTCTCCCTGAGAACAATGACATGATGGAGAAACAAGCACAGGCACATTTGTGAGACTGAAGTAAGCAATGTTTTTATTTACTGACTCCAACACTGGCTGGATTCAGGCCTTGCTCAAACACATTACACATCCTGCACCAGCAAGGAGACACTGGAGGGCTCCCAGAAGCAAAGAAGTTATAGGGTTTTGAATATCAATAGCAAAAGCGAAACAAACAAATAAAAGTAACAACAGACCTCTTTCTTTTGAATGTTTCAAAACCTACTAGTTGGGCCCAGGAAAACCTTTACCAATCCAGACCCGGCAGGTCTATGACAGAAATAAGGGCAGTGATGGGATGGGTGAATGAAAAGGCACTCTGAACAGGTAACATTTCACTGAAAACCAGTGGAGAAGAGCAGAAAAAAAAAAAAAAACTAGGGGAAGGATGCTGCAGGCAGAGGGAACCCATGCCAAGGCCAAAGGCACCAGATGTCAGCCAGGTGGCAGGGACTAAAGCAACTTAGAGGTAAAAGGGATTTATTTTAGCTCAAAATTCCAGGCTTCAAGTCATTACTTCAGCAAATTCAAGGTGACAGGAACTTGAAATAGCTGGTCACATGATATCCACAGTCAAGAACAGAAAGGAAGTGAATGCTTACAAGCTTCATATTGCTTAATTTTCTCTTTGCGCTTGTCTATGATCCCCCGCCTAGGGAATAGCGCCGTCCACAGTGGGCTGTGTCTTGCCAAGTTTATCAGCATAATCAAGACAATCCTCCACAGACATGTTCACAATGTTCACCAAGCTAATCTAAACAATCTCTCACTGTCTTCCAGATGATACATTGTATCAAGTTGACAGTTGAAACTAACCATTACCTGGGGAAAAGGAAATGGCTTCAGGAAGGAGGGACTTGCCAGCAGTGTCCACTCTACTGAGAAGTCAGATGGGGTCAAGGAGCAAAACCACTGATTTTAGCAACAGTGGGCATTGTTGGTGATTTTAGCAAAAGGGAATTGGAGTGGGGGTGGGAAAATGAGGTGTCATGAGTTGAAAAAAAGATTGCCAGCTGTGACAGCAGTAGCAGTCATTGAATGGTCATTTGGGAAGTTTGGCCAAGTCACCAACAGAAATGTCAGCAGAATCTGGAAAAGCATATGAGGTCATAAAGGATGGTTTATTTGTAGTTTGTTTTCAGGCACGCGTGATTGTAATAAGTTTATATGCTGATGAAAAGACAGAGTAAAGAGGAAAACTAGATTATGTAAAAGAAAGGAAGATCAAGATGGAAAGTCTTTAAGCGGGGAGGAGAACGTGGCTCACAGGTGTACCGGATGAGGAAAAGAGGTGCCACCCCTCCTGGGCTAGATAGTAAAGGAATAGTCTCAAGAACACATAAATAGGAAAGATAAACAACACGAGAAATAATCCATCCCAACTTTCTACCACTCCCTCCTCCTACCACTATAAAATGAATTATAGGGATTGGTTTAGCTTTAAGAAGTCTGAACAGGGCGGGTGGTGGCTCTGAAATGTGAGGTGAAGGAAGCTGGACTGAGCTGGACCTTGTGAGCATGGAGAGTGTGGATCTGGAAGAGAGAGCAGGAAGTCCGCATCAGAAGAAGAAGATAAGGAGGTTGGACAGGAATGCAGAAGAGAGATGCAAGGAGGCAGGTACTGCTCGGCATCAGCTTGTATTCGCTGAGTGCTGGGTGCCCAGGTTGGGAAGTATGCGATGAGGTAGCATGGGGAAATGTTCCTTCTGCTCCCATGAGGCCAAGCCCCAGATGCCACCACCCAGTGCACCGGTGTCTGACATTACATGGATATCCAAGCACATATTCTTTCTGCTAGGTTTGAGATTTTGTGTAGAGAATTAAAGAATATCTTGGGCTGGTCTTCATAGCATATATTTTAATAATTTTCCTAATGTTTTGTGAAAAGCTAATGGATTGCTCTATGGCCTGTAACAGTGGCTCTGTACTTCAAAATCAAATCATTGTCAGAATCGAGGGAGTCCATCCTCGAGTGGTGCCTGGCATGTGAGGCTGGCTGTTCTGAAGATCACAAAAATAGTATGTTCCTTTAAAAAAAAAAAAAAAACTAAAGCATGTGCGCATGCATGTGCGTGTGCACACACACACACACACACACACACACACACACACACAAACACAGAGGATGTAAATCATATATAGCCTGACTGCCCTGTGATTCTCTCTGTGTGTATGTATGTGTTGCTGGGAACTGAAGTCAGGGTTCCATGCATGCTAAGCATACACTGTACTGCCAAGCCATACTCCAACCCAAAAGTCACTTTGGGTACGTTGCCATTTCCTATCTTTCTCCTGTGTGTCCCTTACTCTAAACAGTCTTTAGCATCTGGCTTGATTGTTTGTTTTATTTTTATTTTTATTTTTATTTTTAATTTTATTGTCTCCTAAGCACCAGCAGATAACACCCAGGGGTAGACTTGCAGAGAGAGAGGTGCGGGGGGGGGGGGGGGGGGGGGGTGGGTAGTAGAGGGGGGAGAGAGAGAGAGAGAGAGAGAGAGAGAGAGAGAGAGAGAGGAATTGCCCTCAGGTGAGGGAAGGGCACTGTGAAGATTTGGTCTGTTACAGCCTGCCACAGCTGCTTTGACACCTGAGACATAAGGTGACATTGCATTCCACAAGGGCTGGGCAGGTGCAGAACACATGCCAGGGATACCGATACTTTTAACTATTTCCTCTGATGATCAATTGCCAAAAGCAGAAAGACAACTTTTTAAATGTATTAATGTAGGGATGAGACCCAGGGTCTTTTATATGCTCATCACGAACTCTACATCGGTGCTATAGTTACAAGCCAAGAAAGTCTGTCCTTTTATGGCCCGGCCTGACCTTGAACTCACAAAAATCCTCTTGTGCTAGGGTTCAAGTCTAGTCCTGTATCACAGTGCCTGGCTCTCAGAATAAATTTTTTGTTGTTGTTCATTCTCTGTCGGGTTTGTTGCTGATGTTGCTGTTGCTGCTCCTCCTCCTCCTTTTCTTCTTCTTCTTCTCCTCCTCCTCCTCCTTCAGTCAGCAGCAGACTAGTCGAAGCTAGTCTGGAACTCAACTCCTTCAGAAGTCCAGATTCATCTTAACTTCAAGGCTATCCTCCTGCCTCAGCTTCCCAAGTGATGGAAATAGAAGTGTAAACTACCACACCCAGTAAGAATGACCTTTTAGTGGGGCCAGCAAAATGGCTCAACAGGTAAAGGCACTCGCCACAGAAGGGTTGGAAACATGACTGTGCTCCCCCAGAGCCTGAATAAAAGAGTACATGGAGAGAACTGACTCCATTGAGATGCCGTCTAACCTACACATGTGTACCATGGCATGCATGCCCCCTCACTCTAAGTTTATTAAACAAGAAAAGCTTCTAAAACAGAAAGCATCAGAGGAAAATTACTTTTTTTTTTTTTACATGTTAGAAATGTTTGGAGTCAAGTGAACATAGTTGCTTTTCTCCCATGTTTCTGACCACTCTGAAACAGCTAGAGACCACATCCACAGGACTTTGCTCCCCTTAAAGTCAATTTTATGATTCCAATTAATCTGATATCTCAGAAGAGCCCAGCCCATGCTGATAACAGGCTTTCTTGGTAGCTCCTCAGGGCTTCCCCTTGCTTAGCCCCTTCCACCTCCTCATTAGAGTGAAAGCTTCCTCCTCCCTCTAAAGCCTGCCTTGGCTGCTTCCATGTGTTTGCCTGGTTTTTTTTTTCTATTTACCCCCCACAGCCCCCAGCTAATCCTGCAGTTCATTCGCCATCACCACCCTCAGGCCCTGCCAATAAACTCCAGTCCCTTCGTCTCCAGCACTCCAGACCTGCCTCATGTATCTATCTACCTGCCTCTCCAACATGCTGCCTCTTTTCCTCTGCTGCATACTCCACTCCCCTTGGCCAAACAAGTCTTGCAATTCCCTAATGGCGTGCACTCACCCCGGCAGAGGCTAAAGGCCGGCTCTGGGCAAGCATGGAGCTAAACACTCTGAGGAATCCAGGAAGCCTAGAAGGTCACGGGGGCGGGTGGGGGCCTGTCACCACCTGGAAAGTTTCCTACCAGCTTGGTCCTTCCTTTTCCCTGCCTATAAATTGAGCACAGTTTACTTCTTGGTGAAGTTATAATAGGTTCTAACAATCCAATGGTGCTATGAGCCAAGCTGAGTGCTGAGTAAATATTAACTGTTGACAGTTTGGTGGTTCCTTTCTTAACCTAGTTTCAGTTCTCAGAGGACTGAATATTTTCTGGCAGAAGTGACAGGTGACAGGCACCTCGGTGTAAACAGAGAGCCCCCGAGAATCCAGAGAAGACAGCAAAATGGCATCCAAAAATGACAGAATAGCAAGAGTGTGTCCGAGGAAAGTGAGTCGCAGAACTTCAGGTACAAACAAGGAAACTGAAACCTGGCAAGGCAGGCTACCCTCTCCCTCCCCTTGATCCTCTGTGAGCCTTCCTTGCTCCCTACTTGAGATTGCAAGCCTACTCCATTCCTCTCCCTGCCCATGCCCCTCTCCTGCTTTGTCTTTTCCCGATTTTGCCATATAAGGTATTTAGTTCTTGCTTCTCTATCTGTATGCTCACAAGGACTCTACGAGGGTCTGTGTATATGTTGACACTCTTTGGGACCACAGCCCAGCTCCCTAAGCAGTGTTCACCCATGATCACATTCCAATCTGTGGATCAGGATCACGTGACTTGCAAATAAATGCTAGACGGTCTGGCCAAGAAATCTAAAAGGAAATCATGAACTCTGTTGAATGCAGAAATGAGGAGTTCTCGTTGGAAGTCAGGCATCTTCTCCATGGCTTCATAGGAAAGGAAAATTAATCTGACAGAAGAGAAGGATGGATTTGGGAAGGAAAGAAATGGAAAGGTGTGAGCCTTCGTGGTAGCACAGGAGCCAGGTGAAGAACACCCACACTGAAGAAGTAGGAAGAGACAGAACAAACATTCCAATACAGTTGCCTCAGCAAGACTGTTCCCAAGGTCAACAAAGGACCTGAGAGACTTACTGCAGTAGAGGTGCTATCACACTCAGAGGAAGAGGGGAGAAGCTGCTTCTGATTAACAGCAGTGAAGCCTTGAGAGGCCCACACCATGTGATCGCCCAGGGTTAAAGTTTAAAACCACGGGCATTTTTCCACAAAGGCACTCACTTTTGTCTCATAGTTTTCTAGCCATGTAAAAGGATAGCTGAGATGGCCAGAGTGATAAAAAGGAAGCTAATAATAAATCCATCCCTGCAAGCACAGTGGTCTCGAGCAGGCTATTAATAGGACCTTTAAGAGATTATTTTCTGAAGAAATGACAGTAAAAATTGATTTGACACCAACTCATCCTTAATTATGATGTCCATCTGTAACACAGACAAGACTTTGTGTGTCGTTATTCACAAATGAAGACCAGTACTCTCTGTAGATGCCGAGACTGCACATCCTAACTGTGCCGTGATGTTTTTAATGTCTTCCCAGGAGCCAGTTCAACGGACTCTGACAGTGAGAGCTTGCCTTTCGTATCAAAAGCTGGAGATATGCCACAGTGAGTACCTTTGGGTTCCCCAATGGCCCTTGTGACAAAGAGGGGGGCAACAGAGCTGTTGGATTTTGAAGCCAGGTGTGGTTGGCTGGGAAAGGTCCAGTCGTGTCCGTCGGAGATAGAGCGTGTGGAAATGGGATACAATTTTTCACTTCATATGAGTTTAAACGGTGGAGGTTTTGTAGTTCATCGTCAGTATACAAAATGAAGCCAAGTGCCGCGTTAGTTTCAAAGACGGCCACTGGACTAAGTAAACGACAAGAGCAGTCACACTGAGAGAAAATTCAGTTAGGCTTCTGTTAAGGTGTGGATGAGGATTAAAGTGTCTAATTGGGCCAGAAATAGATTTTCTTTCGGATAAAGAGCCTCTACAAGATAGACCTTATATCTGAAAAGGCCAGAACTTGCTCATCCCTACAGAGACATGAGTTACTAACACAATGTCAGTGTCGCCTCTATTTTACAAAAGTATAGTCGAGCCTACCTGAGCTGGAGAGAAAGCTCCATTGATGCTAAGATGTGCTAACAATCATTTTTATTTGATAGTAAATACATAATAGTCCTATCTGTTGCTACTTTCCCTGATTAGACTCTTGCATGCTAATGCAGGTACTGTCCTGCAATACTGTTACAATAATGAAATCACTGTACATAGTTTGAAAAGCCATGTCCACTCAACATCAGATAATCACAGACACAGAAGGAGCTTCTGGTGTTGTACACTTTACCTGATTTATGGTAGAGTTGGGGTTCAGAGACGTCACACCCTCTAGGCCACGGTGGGGCTGGAAGTGGACTCCCCGCCCCCAGGATATTCTCTTCCACCACACTAAAGGCTGAGCCCTGGGAAGAGACAAAAAAAATCCCAGGCTACTCTTAACAAAATTCGAAGGCAGCAAGAGGGACAGCTGTTAACCTTAAAATAAACACTGAAACTGACTTAGGTATAGGCCCCTCGCCGTAAAGATGTCAAATATTTGTTAATTGATAAAGCCTGGAGCTTCGACGGTTCTTGTTTTCCCTTGGGAAGTTTTGAAGGCTAACACCTTGAAAATCTTTATCGGTGTTCTTTGCCTCTGTTACTTTTCTTCCATCCATGTGTTTACTAAAGCCCGTTCTATCTGTGCGCTGAGGACACGGCTCTTCTGTCTGTGTTGATGAATCCCAACTACTGAAACAAATTTTAATAGAAGTAGACTGAGTCTACAAAAAGAAACCCAGGCCTTCTGTAAAAATTTTTTTAAAGAACAATTGCTGATTTAAAGTAGTTGTTGTTGTAGTTGTAGCAGCAGCAGCAGCAGCAGCAGCAGCAGAAGACATTCTAACACTCACTTCTCTATTTACAGAGCTCAGAAGAAAACAACGTCCGTTTCCTTGACAATAGGATCCTCATCTCCAAAGACAGGAGTGACCACAGCTGTGATTCAGCCCTTATCTGTACCTGCCCAACAGGTAACTGTGCCTCAGCCCTATAAGGAGCTGAGTTCAGGAGCAAGCAGGCTGCTTCCTTTTAGGAAGAGGACTTTGTTTCTAACTGACACATTCCCTTGCAATGTTTGCTGAGTAAAAACAACAATCGAAGGAAGTAAAGGCAACAGTTAATGTTGTCACTTTTGTTCGTTAAGAATAATCTGTAATCAAAGCCACACCGGCAGTCATCAACAGCCACATTCTCATAGCAGTCTCTGAGAAGATAAATGGCCACTGCCTTAGCTCTGTCTGTGTGACTGTCCTCAAGTGTGCATCCCCTCTGTCTGTTTGTCCAGTTAGCCTATCTTATTAGCTTACTTAAAGAGGCCAGTAAAGTTCACACTCCAACAGGAACTTTTCCTAACTTTGAAAGTCAAAGGGTATGGGTTAGAAAAAAATTTAAATTCTTTGCCTTCACTATACTTTTTTTAAATATTGGTTTTATGTTCGTGCAAGACTACCTTATCAAAGAGAGAACAACCACCGGGAAGTAACTGTAATGAGTTTACTTTGCAATCACCATCAGCATTATTTTTTTAAGTCAAAAAAAAAAAAAAAGAAGGAGGAGGAGGAGAAGAAGAAGAAGTCAAATGTCTATAAATAATTGATATGATGTAAATCTTTAAGTACAACAATAGTAGAAGGCTTTCCTGACACTCTTGGTGAGCAAATCCATCCCTAGTTAAGAGACTTGTCTCATGCCTTCCATCAGCTTTTATTATCCATAATATTATCTATAAGCACTATAGTAACTACTGCATACCATATTCATAGTAACATATAGAAGATGAAATCTGTAAAGAAAAAGCACTTGTGTTCATCAACTTGAGAGGAATCAACAAGGACAAGTCACCAGAAATGGCAGTATGATAGATATTTCCTTTAGACTGCTAAACCAGGGTGATATTTGTGAAACTATCTCTGATCAAACCCATGGATAGTTTTTGTTCATGAGTTTGGCTTTTAGTTATCAGCAAGTATTTATTAGAATGCTAAGCACTATGCTAGATTTCATAGCAGAAAGCAGAAAACATCAGTGCCTTCTCCATCCTGGTAACTGACTAGACTGGAGAAAACTTGAGATACTTCTGAACATGGCCAAATTATTGTAAAATACAGAACAGAAAAAAATATATACATTGATGTATAGATACAAACACTGCAATTGTGTGCAGAGCACATTTTGAATGGCTTTATTTCTATAGGAACATTGAATAATGCATCCTAGCTCACAGATGTGATTGAAGTATTCATCATTTCTTCCTTGCAGACAACGAAATGAAAAGTTAAACACTTAGGATCCAGAGTTCCTGGGTTCAAATCCCAACTCTACTCACTTACTAAAGTGACTTTTGTGCAAAAGCATAACCTCTCTGGGCCCAGTTTCTTCATCTCCAAAATGAAGATGATAGTAGCCACAGTCTCTTGGGGGCCACTATGAAGAGTCCCTGAGTTGGTTTTCATGACATTTCATATAATGTCTGACCCAGGGCAATACTATAAAAGTGTCCATGTATTCTTTTGATGTCGAAGATGGTGAAAAGTGAGACACAGACCTCCTGAATCACAAGCCAGTAAAAAGTATTGCAGGGACAATGAATAAGGTCTGTCACTGCTATCGTATCTCCACACCATGTGATGTCCCATGGTATATTCAGATACGTGGTATCAGGTTGCCATCAATTTATAAATGAGTAAGTCCAGATTACTTGAAAATATGCAATTTCACACACACACACACACACACACACACACACACACACAAACACACACACACTCACTACCTTTTATTTTCCATTCACAACTCTGAAGCATTTTACTTCCCCTGAGATGAATGCCTTTCAGTCATCGTTTTAGTACCTTGAGTTTTTTACACATCAATAAATGAGTTTTATTTCTTTCCCCTGTATTTTCTGTCCTCCTTTATTGAAGGAGCTCACGTTAAAGAAAATAAGATAGGTAGATGTTTCAACAATTTACTTTACCCTTCATTGTCAATAGCTTATCCTTTTGAGTCAAGGAATCCAGACAGTATTTTAAAATAAAATATAGTGTCCGCAAGAACGTCTAAACGGACCCCTGTGGAAGTCCCACACACAGAAACCCATTTGGTAATTGCATTTAAAAGCTCTCGGATTCCCCCCGGGACCAGGGGAACTCTTACCTCCAATATCCTTTTGAACAGAGAAGAGTAACAGATGTGAAATGCGGAAGCAGAACAACGTCTGGCGGGTAATGGATGGCGATGCGTCCATACACTCAACCCATTCAAGTGGAGCAATCCCCACAGCAAAAGGTTGCTTTAGCCTATCTTCTCAGAGATTTATATATATTGAGAATCCGATCTGTGCGTCTCTGCTCTTTCAGGTTCACAGTCCGACTTCGTATCTCTGCCGACCTGATGGAACCACCATGGGCTGCCTTCTTCCTGTTTTCACTAAGGTCTGACATCTGGAAGTCTCATTCTCCATGTTTTCTTTAGTGCTTAAATTTCATTCACATGTGACTTTATGTAGCAGCCCTTAAGATGTGAAATGAAGATATTAATAGGCAGATCGTCGTGGTTACCTTAGGGGATGGGTAGGTATTCATTGAATAATGGCCGTGCAACTATTTTCTTATGCAAGACTGGGAAACATGGCTGTAAGCAGGTGAAACCAGATGTCTGACCTAGTGGGAAATCCAAGAAAGGCATGAATAGTAAGACATAGTTCAGTATTTAAATTTTTCTTTCTCTATAGCTGGGCATCATAGTATATGACTGTAGTCCCAGCACTTGGAGGCAGAGAGGCATGAATATGTAGGAGTTTGAGGCCAGGACTGATCTGTGCAGTGAATCCCAAGGAAATCTCTTGAAAGATCTAGGAAGCTTTATAAAACAAACAAGCAAGCAAATGAACAAAAGCCTAATTTTCCATTGGTTTTAAGTTAGAGATTTACACTGCAAGTTGAATGAATCCTATGTCATTGGATGACTGCAAAGTCAGAAACCCGTCCATGAACACCTTTCTTTCTTTCTTTCTTTCTTTCTTTCTTTCTTTCTTTCTTTCTTTCTTTGTTTTTGCTTTTGGAGAAAAGTCTAAAACTTTATTGACAGCCATTTTAAAAGGCCAAATAACAGGAAAGATAAGCCAGTCTCATGTTGAAAGAATAACGAAGTCCTTAGTCCCCAGATAGAGGACATATCTAATGCAAATTTTACTGAACTCCCAACAAGTTTCTTGTTTCTATCCATTTGTTTGATATAGAATTTAGATGGGAGGTCCTGTGCCCAAAATATTGCCATATATGTGCACACATTCCAATATATTGTTTTAACTTCAAATCCAAACACTTTCAGATAAAAGCAGGAGTCTAACCAAATAGCTGAGAAGTCAGAATAGGACGGCAGAGCTATTCCAATAGCTGCAGGCATGGAGAGATAACTTAGGGACACAATGAACTTTTTAGTAAATTAAAGAAAAAAACAATTAAATTGAACTCCACACTTTTCACAAAAACAAATTCCAGGTAAGATGAAGATGAACAAGAAAATCTATCTATAATACTTCTGTGTGGAAGCCTGAATGTCTCACACCTGCCATCGCTGCCCTCAGGAGGTTACCGGAGAACTGCTGTGACGTCACAGCCAGCAAGGGCTATACAGTGAGGCCAGATCAGCCTGGACGATGGCATAGAAACCTATTTCAAAAAAGAAAAAGAGTGTGAGGGAGAAGGAATTTATGTCTGGCCACATCAAAATCAGCTTACTTTGTGTAGGGAAATGTTTTTATTTTGCCTCCTAAGCCTGACTGAATCTAAGCTTAATAAAGACCTTTTTCTAAGTGGTTACCCCCCTCATCCAGTGTATGTAGAAAACAAATGGTACCAGTTGAAAATGCCCACCCAAAAAAAAAAAGCTAGCAACACTAAAAGCAAAAGAAAACCTTTAAGACCCTAGCCTAAGTCTGTGTAACAGAAGGTAACATTTTCTGCTGATGCTCTGAGAAGGGACCGCCTAGATGGGTGGATGCTCGCAGTGAGCATAAAGTATAAGAGTTTTTCAACACCAACTTCTCAAGGGCATCTCCGGAAAAGTGTGCTGCGTCATGCATTGTTAACTGTGACTCAGCTGATTTCGGGACACAAACACATCCTTTTTTTCTGGCTTGCTTTATTTATTTGTGTAGTTTAGTTAGTTAGTTAGTTAGTTAGTTAGTATTAATTAGTTGTTGTTGTTGTAGACGTGGATATACTACATAGCCCAGGCTAGCTTCCAACTCACAATCTTCCTGCCTTAGTTTTCTCAGTGCTCACTATACCCAGCATTCTCATGACTCTCCATCTGAGCAGACCAAGTCCATGTCGGGGCTACAGGAGAAGGAAACACAGACGTCCTGTCCTGTTGTCCTTCATCACAAGGTCCACAGGTTCCTCCGTCGTGGGCTGGCACATGTAGATGTTACAGATTCCTTCCTGCCTGGACACTAAGAGGATCCTCAAACTCTAGAACTGAAACCTCAGCTTCCTCCATCGTAGTCCAACTGCGAGGGCACAGGCACTATTAACAGTCATCTTTCACTGTCCACCACCACCACCACCACCACCACCACCACCACCACCACCATGCACAAATCAAGTCATAAAGTGCTCTATGTGCTAGCAACATGGCTGATGTAGGTTGCTTTCATGTCAATCAAGATAGAGAATGTGTGAAGGAAATGTATGTGTTGCTGGCTTCTGACCCGGTGCTCGGTGTGGCGTGCCTGCCTCTCTCTCTCTCTCTCTCTCTCTCTCTCTCTCTCTCTCTCTCTCTCTCTCTCTCTCTCAGATTTGCAGCATCCTTTTTAGTTCAGGGATTAGTGGAGCAGATTTAGACAGTGATCCTGCATCTGCTCTCAACTCAGACGACCCTTGGACTCATCACCCCGATTGCCCCGCATTCCTCTCGTGCGCGATGGTGACAGTGCATGCCAAGTGGGCTTTTCCCATCAAAGGAGTACCTCCATCTGCTTCCTCATTTTCTCTAAAGATTCCCAGCACTCCTGCAGAGTAGTGGGGTTGGCTCCTACAGCAGAGTTGGTAAGGACTGTGAGACTGTGGGTAACAGGGATGTCCACGGGACAGCTACTGCAGAGGGCTTTTCTTCCCTTAGGCCCTTCTAAGAAATCACAGTGCCTACTCAACATGTTCTGTGATGTGGGATCTTTTATGTGCATCCTGGACCATCCAGGATTCCCACGGGCTACACTGAATGATGATCCAGATGGCTAAGCACGGCCTCTGGGTGTTGGTTTTCATCGTTGTGAGGGCTCCTTCTTATGTTTCTGAAGGTTGTCTTAATGGCTTAGAGGGCTTAACCATCCATGATATGAGTGTGTGCACACTGCCGGTGTGTGTGTGTGTGTGTGTGTTGGTGGTGTTGTTGCTGTTGGCGTTGTTACAGAAGAGGACAAGCTAAAACTGAAATCCAAAAGCAAGCATAGGTTTCTGTAGGCATCTACTCATTTGCTACAGCTCTTGCTTTCAAACACAGCAAAAAAAAAACAAAACAAAAAACAAAAAAAAACATAATTTTAGGAATAAATCTAATATCCTTTGATGCCTAAAAGCTTAAGCATGAGAAATATTTGGGTGTCATTTGTTATGTACCAGAAATGGCTTTCTGGAGACATTTCATAGGCTGGCCCACAGAAGCTAGACCGCACACTGTGCTTTGAAACACTAAATTAACTCATCTCTGGCTACAATCATAAACTACAAAACATTTACTTAAAAGTCAGAGGCTTTCTAGGGCCAGTAAGATGTATCATCTGATTAAAAAAAAAAAAAAAAAAAAGCTCTTTTCACCAAGACTGAGTTTACTCCCTGGGACCCACATGGTAGAAGGAGAGAACCAAGTTATCCTCTGCCGTGTGTGTATGGCAGTCCCCCACCCAGTGACTAAACAAAGATAGTAAAACATGAGGACACTTAGAGCCAGCTATTTCCTACACTTAAAAATACAAATAGAGAAGAGAATGTAATCATTAGTTGATTTGTGTTTGGGGGCCTGGGTTTGTTTTTCTTGCTTTTTTATTTTGTTTTGTTTTTTAAGAAAGAGTCTCGCATAGCCCAGGCTAGCCTCAAACTCTCAGTATAGCTCAGGGTCATTTTAAACTTCTGATTATCCAATGTCTACTTCTGTCTGCTGAAGATCAACCCTGATAGTTCAAGCAGAGTAAGTGCTCTCTACCATCTACTGTACATATCCAAGCCCAGTAGTTGATAACCTTAAACTTTTCATACACATACATGATATATATGATATTCTTATAAACTACCCAAACCAGACACTCACCTTACATTTTTATAACTCATTGGCGAGCACTGTATGTATTTAGAATATCCACAGCGTTTTAACGTTTATGCTACAGGACATTTGCTGAAGGTTTTTTTCCCCATTTGCTGTCAGATTTGTGACCAGCTGTTATTCCCCAGACCTTTTAAAAAAACAAAAACAAAAAACAAACAAACAAAAAACCTGCCCAAAGTTCATACACTTCCTAATGAATTCTGTGCATTAGTTTATTTATAGGTAAGCTTTTTTGTTTAGGTTAATTTTTTTTTCCAATCATGACTTCTTTAATTCAAAAGACCTACACACCTGTCAGGTCTAGTTAAATCCTCAAATAGTCTGAGTGTGTAAACAGCCCTATCCCTGACTAATCTTGGAGGGGGAAGGTGGGGAAAGGACATATGTGAGGAAATCGTTAGCATTCTGCCATTGAATAACAAGCCTCAAAACTTCACCTCTTTGCAGCCTTAAAGTTAAATTAATTTATCTTTTTGTATCATAAAAATTTATTAGTCTGCAGTCAGAGCAGGGTGAGGGCAGCAAGGCAGTTACAAGAGAGGCGGAAACGAAGGTCAGTAAGAAAGACGTGCAGCCATTCCGCGAGTTTTATTATTTGACTCGGAATCTTGCTAGGAGAAAATGCCAAACCTCTTAGTTTCATAAGCCTGACACAGGACACTGGTCAGGCAGGGCTGGTGGGGGAGTACACAGAAGAGGAGGCTGCCAAAGACAAACGTGTGTCTTCTTTTCTCTTATCTGGCTTCCCTAAAGATCTGCAGTCATTTGGAATAAAATTAATTGTTTGGAATTGTTCCAGCAGCTCACCATTAAACGTGCATGAAGGAAAGTGGCAGTTGTTGCCATCAAATTCCACAAATAAGGATCGGTGCAAATCTGTAAACAGCCCAAAAGGTGCTACAGGCTTTCTGATAAACATACTAATCTCATGACCCCGGAGATCATGAAATGTCTCGTGACCAGTGGACTTCAAGGCATTCGTCCATCTTTGCCTGAGCCCACGGCGATTGTTTTCCAACAACTCCCTTGTGCGGGTTTTGTTCCTCTGTGTTTGGGGTTTTGCCTAAGACCTGGTATCTTCTCCACTGTGAGATTGTTTAAGGAGCCATGAAGTCTGAGGAGGGTCACTGGCTTCTTGAATTTCAGGAACTGCAGAACACGGCAGCCTCCGAGGGCCAGGTGGTGGTCCTGGAATGCCGCGTCAGAGGAGCGCCCCCTCTGCAGGTCCAGTGGTTCCGGCAAGGGAGTGAAATCCAAGATTCTCCGGACTTCAGAATCCTCCAGAAAAGTAAGGAGGGGTGTCCATTCTCCCGAGTGTCTGTTGGATGTTCTCTGGCTTCATGGGAACTAAAATGGACTTACACGAGCAGTTTTGTGTCTCCAAAGTGGGATGAGACTTAGATAGTCCATAACGTGTAGGGAGTAAACCAAGCCGCGTGTCTCAGCGCCGAGCACTCCCCCTTCCTCACACCACCCTGTAGATGTGGCATCAAAGGAACCTCTGGGATTGTTCATCTATAGATGAGCACCCCAATGTGAACATCACCTCACTAGTTTCAGCCTTCTATACCGACTTCATTCTACAACCACTCTTGGTAACATAGTGTCCTCAGTCACCTGCTGTTACGTTGTTTACCAATTGAAGGGCCTAAGAGCCTAACAGGTAACAGGCCTATTTCTTTAAGAAATGCCTTCAAACTGCGCCTGCACTGTGTGTTATACGGTAGGACAACTGCCTGCATTAAAAGGGCCAGGAGTAGATGCTCTTTTTTGTTGTTGTTGTTCAAGATGCCCATGATGCAGTAGGCAGTTAATCCTGGAACTTGCCCCATGACCCCTTCCAAAACCGCTACTTGTGAAGTACATAAAAGCATTGGTCTACCTCATTTTTACGGAAGAAAGCCACAACAAACCCCCACCACCACCACCACCAAACGCAGTCCATGCCATTTCCACACACATGGCCTAGCCAGAGCAATGGGAACAAAGCACTAGGTTGGTTATCCCCCAAGACCCTGTTCTAACACTCTGTTCCATTTTTTTTTTCCTCCTCTTTCATACAAACAGAGCCGAGATCAACAGCTGAACCCGGTAAGTTTCTCCTATTGGGGGTAATGTATCTTTTGGATTCCAGAAGGCTTTTTGTCTCTATTTTAAAGCCACACACCACACTGAATGATGTTTTGCAGTTCCTTAGAAACATGAAACCATCTTCCAAACAATGTCTTCTTTATTGTGGGGGTCTGGGCACTGCGAGCCTCATCATTTTTATTAGTAAAACATGCGGCTCAGACAAGAACATCGGCCTTGGGGACTTAAGACGTTTTGACATACGGTGCTTTATAATCAGTCTGGTGACCTGAAAGCAAACCTTTCTGAAATTTCAGTAGAAAAGAGAAGCGTGTTGCAGGCTTTTGCTGACCAGAACCCACTCTAAGACTCTACTGCTTAGAATGTGCCTGAGCGAGAGCCCTACTGACATGACAGAGTGAGCTCTCCAGGCGTGGCTCCTCTGCGTGCCCAGAGCCATAAACTTTTACTGTTCCACAAGCTTGAAGAAAGACACCATGCCCTGGGATCTCTCTCTCTCTCCTCGTTACCAGGTCATCTGACCTCACCGGAGTGCTCTGTGATGCGGGAGTGTGTGCCTTCGACCGCGTGTGTGTGTGCGCGTGTGTGTGTGTGTGTGCGTGTGTGTGTGCGTGTGTGTGTGTGTGTGTGTGTATGACTCCCCATGAACCAAAATACTTTGTGTCCAGGTATTTCATAGTATGTATCACACACACACACACACGCACACACACGCACACACACGCACGCGCACATGCACACACACGGTTGTTTTCTTTTGTGTTTTTCCCATCAGCAAAGACGCAGTCCCACTATTTCTTCACAGAGGTTAGAAAAACATGTCATTTTCCTGTGTGTGCTGTTTATGCTTCTGCTGCAGCGGCAGGCAGACAGTGCCAAATGTGCCTTGGAAGCCATGGCCCTGACCTGACCTTTCCCTTGGAATTTGAAGGTTCCCAGTTAGCAGGACATGGTACAGTTCTCTGCCCCTGAGCCTGTCCCATCGGAGCATCAGGTCTTTCAAAGCAGAGTACTCTCCTCTTAGGACTGGAAGTCAAAAGGATAGCTCTTTGGGAATGACCAGAACTGATCTGGCAGCTTCTGAGTTACAAGCAGAGCATGCCAAGCCATGCAGTGTGCGAGTTACCACGTTAAAAACTGCAGCCACTTTCCAGGCTGTGGAAACTGGCCACATTGTACTTTGTTTTTGATGTCTTTGTATACAATTGAATATTGCTAGGTCCCATTGTATGGAATGCCTGAGAATAAATCCCTGGTAGGAGCTCATATGGAAAGTGTATTGGAACTAAGGGTTCATCTTTTGCATTTACTGGTTCAAACAATATCAGGTAGATAGATGAGTAGGCATATTTTAATAAAAGGCAAATGGAATATTTCCCTCAGGTACTATGTATAACATAGGCAAGTTATCCGTTTCAATGGTTTAAGTACAAATAACACTAAAATCTTAGAGAAATCAGAGGGCGTTTAAGCTTATTTTGGTATTGGACTTTGGTTTTGTTGTTGTTTTGGTTTTGGTTTTTGGTTTTTGGTTTTCCAAGACAGATTTTCCCTGGCTGTCCTAGATTCGCTTTGTACACCAGGCTGGCCTCAAACTCACAATGATCCACCTGCCTCTGCCTCCCAAGTGCTGCGAGTAAAGGCATGCGCCACCACACCTGGCTGGTATTGGATTTTGTAGTTTGGACAATATATCCAACTTTCTCCACTATCTTCATCTACCGATGTTGATGACAATCTGTCAGATGTCTCCTATGAGTTAGCTACCACCTTAATTTTCAAATTATTGTCTTGTAATTGCCTGCTTTAGTTTTGTGTCCATGTGTGTTTGAGCACTGAAAACACTCACCGTAAGGCGGGGAGATGGTTCACTTGATAAAGTGCCTGCGGATGTAAATGTGGAGATCTGAAATCCAATCCCCTGAATGCATATAAAAAGAAAAGGCCAGGCAGGGTGACTATAACTCCACTGATGGGCCAGGTAGAAAAAGATGGATTTCTGTACCTCACTGATCAAGTACCCTAACCAAATCCATGAGATTTACCTTCCGTGAGAAAGCCTGTTTCAAAAAATAAAGGTGGAGGGATAGAGAAGGGCTCAGTGGTTAAGAGCACCTGCTGCTTTTGCAGAGGACCCTGGTTTGGCTCCTAGCCATCGCAGGGCAGCTCCTGACCATTTGTAACTTCAGGGCCAGTGGTTACAGCACCCTCTTCTGGCCCCCACGGGCATTCCACCCACATGGTGCACTTACATGCAAGCCAAATATTGATACATATAAAATGAAGGTAAATAAATCTTTTAAAATATAAACAAACAAATGAATGAATACTGTGGAAAGCAATCAAGGAAAGACGTCCAGTGCCAACCTCTGTTTTCTACAGACATGCACACACATGTACACACATGCACAGTAACAAACACACAGATGCACACACACACACACCAAAAAGAAAAAGAAAACACTCAGAATACACTGAGTACCAGTAAATTTGGATGATGAAGGCTAATGGAAGCAGCTCCCTTCACTGCCTCCATTGCTTCACCACTCCTCCCATAGACAGTCTTAGTATTCCAGTTACAGATTTTTTTTTTTTTTGCTGTTAACAAACATAAGTTTGATAATGAATTACTTAATAAAGTTTTTTGTGAACATTCCAGACCTGTAGAACTTACTTAAATGCCTTTGAGGTGGGCACATCTATGTCATGGCTGAAAGCTGACAGCATAAAAGGCGCTCTCCTCTTCTGCTCCATGACCTAGCAGTGGATATAAGATTTGCCTTACCGTGTTTGCTGAATTTTCTTATGTTTCTTTCCCTTTAATTATATCTGAAAGTATTTTAAGACAACAGAGTACCCCCGCCCCGCCATCCCAACCATAATAACTGCATCTGCTAAAAGCACAAGTATCTTGGCAGAGAAATATTTCAAAGAAAAAAATCTGTCAATATAAGGAAAAATGTAGTCAGGAATTTTAAAAGGAAGATGAACTTCTCCTGGCCCCTGATACTTTCACCACCAACATGTTTACCATGATGACTAAAATTGATCCTTTCATTTTCCCAATGGGGCACCAATATGTTTCCCTTGGGGAAATCCACACATGGTATACAGTATTAAATAAAACCCATGGTCATGGGTTTTTAAACAACAAAAAAATTTAACACAAGTGCGACTGTTCATGTGACTGCTTATGTGTGTGGGATGGAATATAAACTATGAGTCTATTTTGAAACGTATTCTTATTTAAACGAAGTTGGGTTAGCCTAACAAAATGAAACGTGACTTATTTCTTAATTTCCAAATATTTCCCTCGTGTTGACCTACAAATTTCCATATCAAATGTGTGTGTGTGTGTGTGTGTGTGTGTGTGTGTGTGTGTGTGTGTTCAAACTACTTACTTCTCTTAAACGACCTGACTGATTACTATATCTAACTGGCCACTGGTATATTCATCTACATAGAATGAATGTTGGGTCTGGCTGCTCTGATATCTGTATCTTAATCACAGCTAAGTAGAAACAGAAAACAAGCATGGCTACAGTATATCTGAGGCAGGAGATAAATTTTATAGGACTCAGGCAGTGATGTTTTCCAAATGCTAAGACATAAATAGCCTTTGAAATCAGGGACAGTATGAAAACAGACTTTATTGCTCTCTCTTCCCTTACTCTGCCACAGCTGCCCTTTCCTGGGCTCCCTCATCTCTATCTCTCCCAGTCCTGCATCCTTCCCTCCCTCCCTTTTGCTCTCTCCATCAACTCCCTCACTCTTCTTATCCATTTTTCCTTTCTACTCGCCTTATTATTCATGGGTAAAACTCTTTAAGGCTCTAAAAATAAAGTGGAAATTCCCTAGGATCTAGATATGGGCCCATTAGGATTATACATTTAGATAAAGAAGGAAATAGCTGATCCCTTTCCCCATGCGTTTGTGCAACTGAAACAGGTTTTCCTTGTCACTACTGTGCTGCGTCTGTCTAATGTGTTCTGCACTCCCCGCTCTGTCTAGACAGGAGCCAGCTTCATCACAAATCTTTTCAGACTGCTTTGTGAATTAATAGTTAGTCAGCTTACTTAAGGCCAACATTGGTTTGTCATATTACCTGCCGGGCCTCCTTTGTTTTTTGACATTCTAGCTCTACTCTGATTGGATCCTTCAAAGACTAATGTGGGATAAGAGGTTGAAGACGCATTCACAGATGTTAATACTTGGGCTGTTACTCAGCCGTCTGGAAATAGCCACAGACTGCCTTGAGTTGCCTCAGTAGCCTTGTCTAATGATCTAATGGCATGTGAAGTGAAAGCCACAAAAAATGGGCTGGGAAACACACACACACACACACACACACACACACACACACACACACACACACACCACACAGTGTTTCCTACTTTTTTTTAAAAGATTTATTTATGTGTATGTGTATATATGTACATGTTTGTACACATGTGTGTGGGTACCTCATGAGGCCAAAGGAGACCATAAGATGCCCCTGGAGATGTAGTTACAAGCCGTTGTGAACTGCCTGAGTGTTGGAGACTGAACCCCGGCCCTCTGTAAGAGAAGCACAGGCACTCAGGAGGCAGAATTAAGTGGCTCTCTGTGAGTTGTGAGTTCAAGGCCAGCCTGGTCTACAAAGTGAGTTCCAGGATAGGCAGGGCTACAAAGAGAAACTCTGTCTCAAAAAAAAAAAAAGACTTAATATCTCTTTTTCAATATGACTCTTTAATTTACCATTGTAACCTCTTCTAGATCTTTGCTCACTTATTGACTGTGTGCTTCAGAATATGAGAGAAATTCTAATAATTTGAATGTCTTAAGGATTGAGTTTGGTAATAGGTGACTGTGTAGATGCTTGCTCTGAAGCCAGTAGGTTGTATGCAGTTAAGATTAAGTTTTAAGTTAGAATAGTAGCTCTGTAGGACAAAACTATCCTGTATGCAACCTGTGCTCCCCTTACTATAAGACAGGGCAGGCAGGGTGCCTCTTCACACTGTCAGAGGTCGGTCAAAAGGTTTGAAATTTTTGGCACAAACATCTTAATACTTCGTGTCTGACAGAATGCAACAACTAGTTAAAATTATTGTTTTTTTTAACATTGGGTCAACGTCCTTTTTGTTCTATGGGACACTTTTTTATTGTAAAACTGAGTTTTTGACAGGACTGTGACAAAAAACAAGTACTCCTGAAAATCTGTATGGAAATGAGCTTTGCTATATCCAATTTGACTTCAAAGGGATTGTACAGTCTCTGCTTAATGCTCATGTCTGTTAAAATGCAATTGTGATTTTTTTAAGAGTAAAGAATATTTTTTTCTTTTAGTACATCTATGTTCTGTTTACAGTATTAACATGTTCTAGTGTAAGTTATGAAGTCCTATGGGAAGAACAATCTAATTCATGGAATTAGTAGGTTTATCTATTGGCTTAGGTAATTATGAAAAAAAAATACTAATATACCTAAGGCAGTGAACCTCAACCTGTGGGTCTCCACATCTGTGGGGTTCACAGATCAGATATCCTACATATCAGGTATTTTGATCATGATTTATAACAGTAGCAAAATTACAGTTATGAAGTAGTAATGAAGTAATTTTAGGGTTAGCGGTCAGCACAACATGAGGAACTGTATTAAAGGGTTCAGCATGAGGAAGGTTGAGAGCCACTGACTTAAGTTCTCAGAGCCCAAGGCACTCTACTGTAGTCTTTGAGAGGAGAAGGCAAGGTTGAAGGCACTTTTGAGTGTGCAGTGAGAAGAAAATGTATAAAGCTGAGCAGTGAGATTACAAGGTCTAGGACAGCCTGAAGTATGTGTTCCCAGAGAAATTAAGCATGAAAGAAGGAAGGAAAGAAGAAAGGAAGAAAAAAGATTAAGAAAGTGAAGGAGAGATAAACCTGTTTTTTAGGATCCCAAGTGTGGGATCAGAACAGTCTCATGAGAGAACAGGGGAGGTTAATTCACTAGAAGACCGACCACCTCATGCGGGAGCTTGATTGTTGTCAGCTGAAAAGATCCTGGGAACAGACTCTGGGAGGAGACATATAAATGAGCCCAGAACTGGAGGCGGGGCCTTTTGGAGACTTGGGATAGTTTTGGCTGTTCATCACTGCACTTCGAGATGTTCCTAGAGAGAACCACTGAGGGAAGGCTTCGGGGCTCTGGCTCCTGCTGAGGTTCTGGGTTCTGGTTACTCCAGGTTTCCAGCAGAAGAAATCCTGCTGCTCCTCGGAGCAGCTCCTCGGAACTGATATCCTTACAGTTTTGTTATTGTGTCCATTAATCCTCATTTCCTATTGTTTTGGTTAATCGGGTTATAAGGGATGTATGCTCAGTCACTAAATTGTTAATAAAGTATATTGGTTAAGAAAATTGAGCCTACAAGAAAGTGGCTCATTCAGTGAAGTGCCACAGTGCTGTGCAAGCCTGGAGACCTGAGCTTGGATCCCCAGAAGCCACATAAAAACATTAAAAGAGACAGTCATAGTGGTGCATGTTAGCCTGATACCAGGAAGGAGGAGCGAGGTGGATCTTAAGGCTCATTGGCCAGCCTAGCAAAATGGACAGGCTTCAGGTTGAGTGGGAGACTTTGTGTTTAAAAAAAAAAAAAAAATCAAGATAAAGAACTGCTGAGGAAAGACACTGGGTATTGCCCTCTGGCCTGCACATATGTATGCAGGAGACAAAGAAAGGGAGTAGGAAAAGGGAGGGAGGGAAGACTGCAACTCCTTCATGCACATTCACCTTCAAGAATGTTCACTTGTGAACTTTGCCCTTCTCGGCAGAAACTAAAAAAAAAACTCTTCTGTGGACAATCTGAACACCTCAGGAATAAAAAGAAGTAGAAAGTGATTTTGGGGAGACTGATTTTGGAGTTTCTTCTCCAGAGACACTACCTAAACTACAGAAGCAGGAAAGTTTCTAGTCAGCAGAGAATCACTTCAGAAAAGCAGGGGTAAAACATATCTGAAGAGGCAACTCCTCCAGAGCAGCGTGGAGATAACAGATCTGTAAAGAGAGGATGTAAAGCACGTAAAATCTAGTCTTCAAACAGGTGATAGAACCAGTGACCTGAGAATTAAAACTAAAAGGCTACTTTAAACAGAAGTAGAGAGCATTTTGAAAATAAGAGTTTTTGAGAAGAAGGAAAGAAGGAAGGAAGGATGGAAGGAAGAAAGGAAATGCTAGCAGAAACAAACATTGGTGGAATGGCCCACAGAGCATACACACACACACACACACACACAAACACAGAGTCTAACAGAGAAAAAGCATAGAAACGGAAAGAGACACCATATATAATTGACATCGCAGGAGGAAGGACAAAAATACAGAAGAGAAAAGTGTTATCAAGGAAATGATTCTGAAAGTTCCCCTGGCACTTCTGAGAGGCTCAGTCACTAAGTGCTTTCAGCTCAAACCTGAGGCCTTCAGTTCAGATTCCCCAGCACCCACATAACAGCTGGCCTTGGAAGCAGCCTTTGTAATCCCAAAGCTGGCCAATAGAACCTGGTGAATCCTTGGGGTTCGTTGGCCAGCCATTTTAGCCAATCCCGAGCTCCATAGATTCAATGTCTCAGAAACTTAAGGGAGAGAGTAAGGGAGTAAGATGTTGTAACACCCACCTCCGACCCCAACATGCATCCACGTATTCAAGAGCACACGCACACTAACTGTTTACACAAACAGAAACCCATTTACTTGTAGATTTAAAATTCACACTGCGTGCAATGCATGCAATGACTTCAGAGTCGTGCGTATCCCTGTGGTGTTCAGAATACCCAGGACTACTGAACACGTCCGCGGGGCAGCGAGAGAGGCTCAGGCCTTCTCGGCAGCCACATTAGACACAAAGAGGCCATGAAGCAAACGCTTCAAATACAAAATTACCTCACACTTGCAATTCTACCCAGGCTTCCAGATCCTGTGTGAAGGTCTAGTAAAAATACCTCCAGACTTACAAGGTCTCAGAAGTGTTCTGCCACAATCCCCAAAGAGGCTGGGGGATAAGTGGGAGGGCATAAGGGGGGGTTTTCTCTACCACAACCAGAGAGCAAGATGCAGATGTGGAGAACAGGAAATGGGGATCAAAGGGAACCCCCCCCCCCCGGGAGTACGCCAGCTGTGCACCAGGGAGGAGGGCAAGGCCCCAGCACAGATTGCAGGGTGTGAGTCAGGAGACAAACCCCACACACGAAGGAGGCTGTCTGCACCACAAGCTTTAGTCCCCGGTTCTTTCTTATCTTTGGCTCTGATGACAGAATGGCTGGATGACAAGCCAGCGGTCCCTGGTCTGTTGTCCTTTCATTGACACCGGCATCAGCAGAAGACTCACGTTGCCCCCACGGAAGATGCCCATTTTGTCCTAGTCCTGAGATCTGGGATTTGGTTATGTTGAATTTAGGAACGTGGTGCCCATTCCCTCAGCAATAACTGTTAGGCGTCCAGGCCCTGTCCACACTTAGCCCCGCTAGCCCACTCCCAATAAAATGAGCGTCACATTTTCTAAGGCTCAAAATATTGCCAGCTAAGTGCCTCTGTGCCTTTGTTCGATTTAAATTCAGGAACAATGACCTTAGTTTATGGCTCAAGATAGTAGCTGGGGGCTTTTTTAAAAACACTGATGACTTACTGTACAATTCTTTAAATAGCATACATGTATATAAAACATAATACAACATATATAATATATACTATATATAACATATGTACATGTATATACATAAATAACATATACATGTATATGTTATTTATCAAAGGAAATATTATCTCAAAAGAAGGAAGATTGAATTTCGGAGAGACATACAAGCCATTTCTAGCATGCTAGTATAATTGTATTTCTTCCAGTTGATACCCAGGAGTTCATTGCATTAGCAGCCCTTACCCTGCACATTTTAAGTGTCATTCTCTCTATTTGGGAAGAGCAGACCATCTTTGATGATCATTAGAATACATTGATACCTGCAATGCTGGATTCTTCTTCACTGAGTTTAGCAAGTCTTTTTTTTTTTCCCCCTTTGTAATGGTTGTGTTTGCCAAACCATGTGGTTTGAAAAGTAAAAAAAAAAATTAATTGAAAGGCTACAAAGGAAGATGTGTATGAAACAGTAGGAACTCATGGGACCAAATGTTCTTACCGTTGCTGCTTCTTCATTGTATGAGCTTTTTGTTTGTATTTCACCATGTGTTAAGTATGTCCAGGAACGTGAGTGAGATACAGGACGGCCTCCTGGTGCAATTGAGTAACTTTTAGGTTCATTTTTAAAAGTATTTATTACCAATTAAAATCATTTCTGGCTTGTAATTTATTATATCCCCCTAGTCACAAACCCAGGCAATCAGATTTAGGGAGATTGGGTTAAAATGAATCACCATTAAAGTTATTAATAACCTTAGACTTTTCCATTTAATGGAGACGGTTCTTTGGTACAGGCCAGCAGCCACTGACTCCCTTTATTTGACACAACCAATCATTTTCTGACTTGAGTTCTTAGCAGAATGTCTTTGACAGATGTCTCAGGGGCCTTTGTTCAAGTAAGTTGCAATCAGATGGAAATTCCACATTACAACCTGGCACATACCATTTCCTTGCGGCTTGCTTCATGTTTAATGATGCCCAAGGCATGCAAACCACGATGTTCCTCTCCTGCCTCAAAACATGAGTCTGATGTCCTAGTGGGAGACACTTTCCAAGAGAAGCAAAGAAAGCAGCCTTGGGTTCATGAGATTAACATAACATTAAAATCACGCGACCTCACAAAATAACATCCCAATGTTGTTTGTTTAGTTTCGATCTCTAAGTCAAAACTTTTGTATATATTTAGTTGGTCACAACCGTATGCAGGTCGTCTCTTATTTTTAACACAGTGTTTCTGGAAATTCATATAAAATAAGTCCTGTTTGATAAGGAAGTTTGTGGGAACATCAACCTTGAACATCCAGTCTTTAGTGAAGCAGATATTTTTTTCCTTCCATCTAAATTTACCTGTGCCTGTATTTAACAGACAACTCTGGGCAGGATGTCTTGTATTAAGTGCTAGGAACATGAGCCATAAATAAAGCACAGGGAAAATTAATAAAATAATTACTCAATAAAGGACTTCCTTTTAGTTGAAAATAAGTCTCCTAACTTACCATCCCCAAATCACAGTTAGCAGAAACTCTGACCAAGCTTAGACATGCTAGGATACATGTTATGGATACAAGGAAGGGAGACTCAAAAATTACTGCATAAAGACAGAAACTGGGTGCTCAGAAGCCAATGGGATCAAACCCAGGACCAACCTGTCTTAAGCACTTGGCTGCCTCGTCCCAGGTCTGGACTTTGTATTCAAGTCATAAAAGGACCAGAAAGCCATACAGTTTTCTCCTTCCTTAGCTATTCAGCTGAGGAACTTCCTGTTTTCTTCAGAAGGCATAATAACTTAGAAAAGCCCAGGCTCTTAGAAGAGATGGGAAAGAAGCAACATCACCATTCTCTGAAAGCCATCCAGATGCTGGGAGGTGGCTCAAGGGCTCAGAGCACTTGCTGCGCAGGCAGGAAGACCTGAGTTTGAATGTGGAAAGGCCCAGATAAAAAGCTGGGTGTGTTCGTGCGCACACCTATAGCCCAAGCATTTAGTGGGCAGAGACAGAAGCCACGCACTTCGGCATTCTAACTGCCAACTTAGCTCCAGGTTCAGTGAGAAACTGTCTCAAGAGAACAAGTCAGAGGGTGGAGACAGAGCTGGATACCTGGAGCCCTTTTCTGTGCACATGCATGGTGCCCTTACATACACACACACACACACACACACACACACACACACACACACACACACATTTGGTGCTGCTAGAAGCCTGCAACTCAGAGGCAGCCACTGCCTGGGGGGTGTTTCCCACAATGTCAAAAGGGTTACCTGTTCATTCTTTCTAATGTCAGAATATCCACATTATAAAATAGTCACGACTCATCCAAGGGATCTGATATCTTACTAGGGGACGTTCAGCTATCTCCTTGTGTGTTTGAGAACCATGGCCTTATTAGGATATCGGAAACGCTAATTAGAATTTTTAAGCACTAAGAAACTCTGTTTCCAGACTTAAATCTTTCATTGCCTCCCTTTGCACAAGGCACCCTATGTCATTAGTGTGGAAAGAAAGAGGCAAACAACTATAGAGGCTTTGTGTCCTAGCAGTAAGCAGTGCACGCGGTACCAGGCCATATTCTTGAGATCAAACCTGAAGGAATGAGAGGTTTGGACCAGTCTACCTGAAATGTCTTAGAGTACAAATATCCTAGGTTTATTTACCCTTTGCTGCTTAGGTTCACATTTAACTCATTCCATAGCCACACTTATTCAGTTGGAAAAAAAAAAGTTCAGAGGCTGGAGAGATGGTTTAGCTGTTTAGAGCCCTGGCTGCTCTTCCAGAGGATGCGGGTTCAATTTCTCCCACCTGCACGGCAGCTTACAACTGTCTGTAACTCTAGTTTCAGGGCATCCAACAGCCTCACCCAGACATACATACAGGCAAAACGCCAATGAACATTAAAAAAATAAATAAATAAACCATTAAAAAAAAAAAAAAAAAAAAAAAAAAAAGCTCCTAGCACGTTGTACCTTTCCAGATGTTTCTCAGTTTCAGAATGACTAAACTCATGGCCATGGAGGCTCCAGCTTAAATTTTTGCATCACTTTCTACCTGTTTTCAACTGGAAAGCCAAGACTATGTAACTATGTATAATATTTTCAAAACACACAAGGTGACCTCACAGACTCTCTGTCATTGTGTGACTTTCCTTCTAGTCAGTGAACTTTGTAATCAAATAATGGTGTCCTTTAAATGGGTCAGTGTCTTTCAAACCCAGACCTCAAGCCCTTCACTTAATATCTCAAACCCTCAGGGTTGATGGATATGATATTATTGGGGAGCGAGGCTCAGAATTATGGAGCAGTGTTAATTTATTTTCACATTTTTCAATTTGCTTGGTGGAGGGAGGGAGAAGGGGGGGGCCCGGCCGAGGCACGGGTGAGGCCACAGCACACCTACAGACTTCAGAGAAGACTTGAAGAGTTGGTTTTCTCTTTCCTCCACATGGGTTGCAAGGATTGAAAGCAATGGTCTTTAGGTTTTGCACTAGGCATCTTTAACCCCTGAGCCACTTTCCCAACCCCAAGAGGCATCACTTTTTGACTGCTGCTCAATAGTGGCTCACAATGACTCATCAAAATGGAAGGTGGCCATCTTTTAGTGCAGGGGATCAAACCAGGGCACTTGCTCATGCTGGGCAACTGCTCTTCCACCCAGGAGCTACACCCCCAGCCGTCCTTTGCAGCGACCACTTTTTAAAATAAGCAGCCCCAGGTACGACGGTACACATCAATAACTCCAGAACTAACAACTTGGAAGCAGCAGGGTCATGCCCTGAGCCACATAGAAAAAAAAAAAAAAAAAATAAAAAAAAAAAACAGATCTCAAAAACACAAAAGGAACCAGAAGAAGGGGGAGGGACAGTGAGACAGCTCCCTGGGCAAAGGCTCTTGCTGTTAAAACTGACCATCTGAGTTTGGTCCCCAGACTGCACGTGGTGGGGGAATGACAACTGATTCCAGCAAGCTGTGATAGGGGGATGAACTCACACACATAAATATAATCAGGATTTCAAGACAAAAAGTAGATGAATAAACAGTTGTAGTGTGAGCCATGCATGGTGGCACACGCCTTTAATCCCAGCACTGGGGAAGCAGAGGCAGGTGGATGGAGGTGAGGTTGAGGCCAGCCTGGTCTACAAAGTGAGTCCGGGACGCCCAGGGCTATCAATAGAGAAACCCTGTCTTTAAAAGAAAAAAAAAAGTAGTGCACCCAAGTGTACCTGTACCTGTGTCTGAGTATGTTTGTAGTTTGTATGCATACATGTACAGGTTGGACATGAAGTGTATCTCCTCTTCATTCTAAATGTTTGAAATGCACTTTTTAGAACTTTTCTTGACACACCAAAAAATCATCTGGAAAGCATTTTTTTTTTTAAAAGTCGTTTCTTGGCTCCATCCCAGACCTGTTTAGTCAGACTCTAGGAGACAGAAGAGGGCTGATAAGTCAGCAAGTTTAGCAAACTGTTGGTAATTCTTATCATGACAAGACTGGGAAACACCACCATGCAAGAGCCAAGATTCAAAAATAAGGGATGTTCTGCATCCAGTCTCTCAAAAACATTCACTAGTCTTATCAAGGAGCTCAGGCATTCAGGTTTTAAACTGACACAAATTTAATTAATGACAAAGGTCCTGGCTGTCCATCAAGAGCTGACTGTAGCACATAGAACCAGAGAGGCCAATTCATTTTCCTAATCTGTCGGTTTTTCTTCTTCTCTGTTAAGTAGAATCACCTTCTACCAGAGGCTGGAGCAGCTTAACTGTAAATCACGCGTCATAGCTTGGCACTCCTCACCCATAGTGTTTGCCCAGTTCTCACAGTACCTCTTGAGATAGATAGGGGACCTTTTCCACTGCAGAGACAGGAAGGTGAGGCTGCCTGAGTCTACATCCGCCTATTCCTATGCGGCTGCTTTGTGCAACATGGTATTAAGGACACACATTGTTGAAATTTGTTGTGGAATTAGTATACAACCTAAGTTTACTTTTTTTTTTTTTTTTAAATCTTTTACCTTTTGCTATTGTCAATACTACAGGAACTCGTAGCAAAAATGCCACTAACATTAAACTCAACTATGTGTCTTCTTTTCTAGTTTTGTTTTGGTTTTTGTTGTTGTTTGTTTGTTTGTTTGTTTGCTTTAGGGTTTTTGTTTGTTTTGTTTCTTGATTTTTTTTTGTTGTTTGTTTGTTTATGTGGGTGGTTGGTTTGGTTTAGGTTTTGGGTTTTTTTAATTTTTGAAACAGGATTTCTCTGTATAGCTCTGGCTATCCTGGAACTCACTCTGTTAACCAGGCTAGCTTAGAACTCAGAGCTCCCCCTACCTCTGCCTCTCAAGTGCTGGCATTAAGGGTGTGCACCACCACACCTAGCTCCAAGTGTGTCTTTTAAAGGACTGTTTTGATCATAAAATGTACAAAATATAACTGGTGTTACTCATTGGTGAGACCTCGAAGGTCTTTCAAAGTCACTCTCCATCCTCGGGAGTCAGATGAGGGTTAAAGTGGCCACCGTTAAACCTGCTTGCTGCAACACAATTATATGTGATCGTGCTATGTTGTCCCAAAATGTGTGCTCTTATCATAGAAGAAAACCAGTTCACCTTGCAACTTTTCAGTAGCTGGTATTTTTCATTGTTTACAGCTCAGGAAGGTCCAGTGATGGCATCATTTCATTACATTATGAAGATCTCAAATATCTTCTAATTGAAATAACTATCATTGAGTTTTTGTGAGGTCACTGTACTTTTCAGACATAGCGACAAAGCGAAAAAAATCTGCGGGAATCGAAATAATTCCCTCTCTAGTATATGTTTCTATATTGTTTCTATATGTCTCTGTAATAAGTAAAGATGTACAGCTATAAGCTGAAATTTACATGCTTAAGTCTGTCTTAAATTTAAGCTAAAACCTCATGAAAATGTTCAGTGGAATCACATAAGAGGTAAAAAGTTAATCACCCATTTCTACCTCTTAAGTTTCATTGTGAACATGTATTATCCATCCAAAACATATTTTTCCATTTGCTGGAGTGTGAGTAGGATGTGGGGAATCCCATTTGCTTGATTGTTAGTGAGACTGGGTCTCGCCTAAGCCAAGATAACTTTGCAAAGCTCAAGACTGGCTTTGAACCCCTGCTCTTCCTGCCTACCTCTCCAAAGCCCTGAGATGCAGGGGTGCCCAAAATATCAGTTCACCATGTTAAAATAGATGCAGAGGTCTTAATAAAAAGAAAAGGGAAAGATAAATCAGGAAACTGATCAGTTTTGTCATTGTGGACTGAGTTTGGAGGATTGCCAAGCTACTAAGAAAAAAACTGGGGCGGGGGGGGGAGAGAACAATAACAATAATGAAAAGTAAGTTATAGGATAATTTTAGAATATCTAATATCTGGCCAGATTTAAAACATACTACATAGTCAACCTGCATTTTTATTCCTCCAGAAGTCTGAAATAAACATAAACACCAAACTACATTTGTTTCTTTTACTCTTCTATTTTTTTAATTGCTTAAAATTTTTAATTCTTTCCTAATTTCACCTTTTATTTAGAGAAATATTTACATTTAACAGACTGGAACTTTCTGATACATCCTCCCACTTCCCACACTGACTTTAAGGGTAGCACAGTTTTGAAGGAAACAGAGAAAGAAGGTTAGGCACGCGCACGCGCGCGCACACACACACACACACACCCTTGTGGCACGTGAGCTTTGGGCCTGTAAACCTTGGATTTGGGATCCATACAGAGAATCTCTAACCCTGTGTTATCCTCTCACCCCTGCAGCCCTAGCATGCTAAGCAGCACACTCCTTAACACGCTTGGCAAATAGATGGGTGGATTCTGTGTGGTAGGCTCTGTGCATGGGCAGACAGTCCAGGCTTTCTCTCAGAAGTCTTGATATCTTACAACCTTTCATTAGCCAGGCTGTTGGTGCCTTTAATCTACCTTCTTCCCTTTAGCTGAAACTACAGCTCATTTGTTCTTATTCTTAAAAAAAAAAAAAAAAAAGATGGAGACTATCTGATCAACAGCTTTGTTACATGAATATCTTTATATTATTTTTCTCTCAAATGTTTATCTGACTTGGTATCTAAATAGATAAATAAGAGACATTCACTACTCTGCTTTTTTTTTTTTGTTTTGTTTGTTTTGGGGTTTTGTTTGTTTGGTTGGTTGGTTGGTTGGTTTGATTTGGTTTGGTTTTTCAAGACAGGGTTTCTGTATGTAGCCTTGACTGTCCTAGACTCACTTTGTAGATGAGGCTAGCCTTAAACTCACAGCTATCCACCTGCCTCTGCCTCCCAAGTGCTGGGATTAAAGACGGGCACCACCATGCCCAGCTATACTACTCTGCTTTTTAAATCTTCTCTGCTGGAGAAATAAAAGTTTATGACAGGAAATATGTTTTCTTATGTTTTAAGTGCACAGTGTGCTGTTGTCATACTGGACTGCACTGTGGATCCTTCCAGAACCTCTTCACTGGCATGCCTGCAGCTGCTTCCACTCTGGCATAAACTCCTCACCCTCCCCTCAGCTCCCAGCCACCACTACTCAACTTCTGTAGGAGAATCTGGCTCCTTTAGATACCTTATAAGTGGAAACTTCCAGTGTTTGTTCTGTCATTTTTCTTTACATTTAACCAAATGAGCTCCTTTAGATACCTTATAAGTAGAAACTTCCGGTGTTTTTCCTGTCATTTTTCTTTACATTTAACCAAATGAGCTCCTTTAGATACCTTATAAGTAGAAACTTCCGGTGTTTTTCCTGTAATTTTTCTTTACATTGAACCAAATGATGTCACTTCTGTACTTTGTCTTACTTAAGCTGGGTCATTGATTTGGTTTGTGTTGTACAATGAATCTAGTTTGCCACACCCCATTCTGACATTGTACTGGCTGGTTTTGTGTCAACTTGACACATGCTAGAGTCATCAGAGAGGAAGGAGCTTCAGTTGAGGAAATACCTCCATGAGATCCAGCTGTAAGGCATTTTCCCAATTAGTGATCAATGGAGGAAGGCCCAGCCCATGGTGGGTGGTGCCATCCCTGGGCTGGTGATACTGGGTTCCATAAAGAAGCAGACTGAGCAAGCTGGGGGAAGCAAGCCTGTAAGCAGCAGCCCTCCATGAGCCTGCATGAGCTCCTCCCTCCCAGGTTCCTGCCCTGTTTGAGTTCCTAAACTGACTTCCTCTGGTAATAAAGTGCACATCTTGCTTTCTGGCAAGTTTTTTTCTTGCAGCAATAGAAACACCAGCTTAGACAGACATTGAATTGAATACTATGCTAAAAGAATAAGTTCTGTGATTTCGTAGCTTGTAAATTTAAGCATGCAGCAATGTGGTAGCAACATTCACCTTGAGTTACACCATATTGCTAGTCCCAACAGCTTTTAATCACAGTCATCCCCACATCTCTCCAAAGGAACGGAGCATTTTGACACCAAAGAATCCTGTACTTGCGGCTTTAAGGAAAACTTTTAGCAATCTATGAGCTGTCATCGACATCATAAGGAAGGGGATGCGATGAGTTTCAGGGATAGAATAAAGTACAGTTATGGAGGTTTGCTATGCCTCTCAGAGCGACCCACAGACCTTGTTACAAGATAACGTAAAAAATAAATAAGTGCATATTCAATCCAGTAATGGTACCTCAAACTATATACTTTGGCGATATTTATATATGTTTTTAAACTGTAGCAATTCTTCTGTAGAATTAAATACAATAAACTCTTTTCTGCTTACTTCTAGAGATATATTAAGGGGCATTAGATATGGAGAGAATCAGACTGTAAAAAGAAAAGGAACTTTTCATCTTTGCATTAATTTGTTTATCTTTGTACTTACTGCTTTTATTTTTATATTAAAAATATTATTTTAATAAATAAAATGAAATCGTATGAGGTAACACTTTGGCCATAGTTAATACTCTTGCCCCCTTCCCGGCCCCACCCAGTGCTTTGAGACAATGTTCATCGATGACCATTAGATTAAATGAGGAGGCGTTACCCTAGTAGCCTGACGAGTTAGCTCTTAGGAGGTGGGGCTGACCCCACCTCACTTCTCTGTTTCCCTCTGACAGACTATCTTGGTCTCTTTGCTTCCAGAGGAGATCTGCACCCTTGTCATTGCCGAGAGCTTTCCCGAAGACACAGGCATCTTTACCTGCTCAGCCAGAAATGATTACGGGTCAGTGAGCAGCACCGCACAGCTTGTCGTCACCTCTGGTATGTGGGGATCAAAGACAGCTGTGTCCTCCTCCCCAGTTCCCCAAGACAGACATCACCTGTCCCAGGAATGGTGCACATCCCTTAGGAATGCTCATGACCACTCCAAGAGTTACCCTAACAATCAGGAATCTCCTCTTAATCCAAAGGCTTTAGGGGAGGAAGGGAGCAGAGGAGGCAGTGGAGATGACAAACAAGATAACTAGTTCTCACTTGCTCATGGGACCAATTTTTTTTTTTTTTTAATCACGCAATCTTGGTCTCAGAAACAATGGAGCTTGTAATCTTCACGGTAAGCCAGGCTCTGTCACCTCAGGGTGCCACCTCTAAGTCAGAGCGCAGAGAATCTGCAGAAACCTGTCTAAATGTGTGGTACACAAACCAGGATCATAAGTTCTGAGAAAGAAATGCAAGCTAGTGAAATGTGGAAACTACGTAGATCTCAGAAATCAAATTCCATCTCTGTGTGTATGACTGTCAAGTCAACTCTGATACGATAAAACTAAAATACTACACAGTTTAAACTGGTGTTCAAAAATACAGGGACATCTGAACTCAAAAAACTGGGGGAAGACAGTGAGAAGAAATAAATAGACCTGTGCTTTTATTTGTATATTCAGTTGACAGTTTTCTGCTCTGCAGCTTGTCCGTAGTAGCTGCCTTATCTTTCAAGCTAGTCTTACAGAGATTTTTAAACTGATCACTTGATCACTTCAACCAAGCCTAGCACACAGTAAAACACACTGTAGGGCATCAGGAAGGGAGTGGCTCTGGTTTCTAGAAGAGAAAGAACTTGGGGCTAGGTGGCAGCATAGGCACAAGCAAAACAAGCTTGGAGATTATACGTGCTTTTTTTTTTTTTTTTTTTTCCATGTTCATTAAGACAAGTAGGGAAGAGTTCACTTTACCAGGAAATGGTTGACATGAATGAACACAGTAAGTGCCAGATGGAAACTACAGTGCTGTAGCTGGAGTCTCATAGCAGGCAGGATCACATCATTTTCATTTTAGTTGGCTTGAAGGGTGCCCCTCATCACACAGTAACAACAAAAACTAGACTCTGTACATTTGTGTGGCAAAACCTGGCAGTGTACTATTTCTCATTTCGGTCTACTATATGCCAAACACAACTGATAAACTTTGGTTTTCCGTGTGCCACTGGGCTCTCAGAATGATAACTGATTCAGAAAGCGTATGACCTCAAGAGACTTTCAGTCTGTCTAGAGTAATGTTTTTAAATCTGTTTCATACTAAGTTATAGTTGAAGCAACATTATTTCCTATCTGCCATGAAAATTCCCTATGCACTCACAAGAAATTTCACTTGGACTCAGAACTTTCTCTTCCCTAGCTTGAGAGGGATGACCACCTAAACTCTTCAGAACTTGAGCGCTCTCAATGACCATGGGTCTCATTCCAATAGGATTCATGGCCTGGGCATGAGAGGATAAAGCATTTAGGTTGATACTGTTTGCAGTGCCTTGGTTGATGATGCTCTTAAGGTACTTAAGCTCTTAATGTGCTTTGTTAATGAATTAGGAGGTAGCTTTTCTGCAGGTGAGCTCAGTTGAAATATGAGACAAATAGTAGCCGCCATGAGGCTAATATCCCATGACTGCAGTGTAGCACCCCTGCCCTAATGACATACAAGGGATTCCCACTTGGTCGATAAGCATGAAAATCATTTGTTGAATAGATAGCATCTTATTTTTCCTCTTTTTCCACCCTTTCCTTAGCCAACACGGAGAACTGTAGCTATGACTCAGTGGGAGAATCCAACACTGATCACTTCCAACACTTCCCGCCTCCCCCTCCGATCCTGGAGACAGGTTCCTATGAATTGCCATCCCAGAAACCATCTGAAATCCAGCAGGTGAAGAGTGCTCTTCAAATGCAATTCAATCCTGCAGAGAGGGAGACCAATGGAGTTCATCCCAGCCATGGAGTCAACGGGCTGATTAATGGCAAAACTTATGGCAGTAAATCTCCTCCAACACCAGCTGCCCTGCTTTCGCCCACTAAGGAACCACCACCTCTCCTTGCCAAACCCAAACTGTGAGTATTTCTGCATGGATTTATAATACTTTCCATATTCCTGTGCAATTTCCTCTCTGGTTAGGAAAAAAAAAAGCTTTTTCGTCAACCGGATTGTGTGGCACAGGCAAGTTGTCCTTGGCTGAGGTGACCTGGCTGCCAAGTGAGGTGCTTCAAAAATAGAAGGGATATTTAAAATAAAGAAGGTAAATACGAAGCACGTTTAAATATGGCCTCTGCTAGACGCTGTAACTGGTTACAGCTGTGAAAGTTTCTGTGTGGGGCACTGCCTTACATCTGTGGTAGGATGCAACTGCTCTCCAGACAGGATGGGGAACAGGGCTCCTGGGAGTCCTCTATTAAACCAAGGGCAAAGTTTTTAACTGGAGGAATTTGTAAAAAGCACAGATGTGAATGGAAGGAGGAAAATAGAAAGTAAGAGTGGGGACCCAGTGGCAAATCCTGCCTAGGAAAGGGAAAACAAAGACAGGCTTGTCAGGTGGAGGAGCGCCTGTCACAACTCAGCCTCCTTGCCCTTGGAGGTCCAGGGAACAGCATATTTTTCTTTTCCCATTCATGTTTGATTTTTATTATTTTCTCAGGATGATAAGTCTTGTGTGAGCTGTTTCCATTGGCACCATGCGGCCGGTATTGTCATGAATGGAGCCATTACAAAGTCAGAGATAGACAGGGATAGAACTCAAAAGGTTCTCTATCATAGCAGAACGGCCCTTAATTGTTCCCTGATGTGGGCTGGTGGGTGTATGTCCATCCTTTATGAGTTCATTTTTCCATGAGGATGAAACTTGTCCATCCAGGAAAGCCTCTGGATTCCCTATGGTGTCTGATGGTTTTGACTCGTAACAGAAAGGCTTTTTCACACAGGAGCCCTTTGCTTCCTTAGTAGTAAATACTTACGCTCTTCCACCTGTGATCAGCTCCTCTGTTGGCAATGGTAGAACCGATTAGAAGCTGCACGTCTTACATGTATGCTTCGCCTAATTGTTTGCCAAGGGATTTCATGGATCTCAGCCCAAAGCAAACCAACCCGAAGAGCTCCTTAATAAGCGGGAAGGCAGCTGTATGAAATGAAGCTTCTGGAAGTCTTATGAGGTGATCGCAAGAAACTACCCGTTGCTACCCAGTTCTTCATTGGGGGTTGTTCTGGTTTCCTGCGTTTAAGGTGGTAGCTTGAGCTGCTGACCAGGTTTATGCATAATGCTGTGAAAGACCTATGTTCTCCCTGGGAAGGTACAATGAGCTTAGAAAGAAAAAAAGAAAGAAAGAAAGAAAGAAAGAAAGAAAGAAAGAAAGAAAGAAAGAAAGAAAGAAAGAAAGAAAGAGCATCCATAAAAGAGATTTACATTCTTATACCACCAGCCATAAAATCAATTGCCACTACTGACTTATTTCAGGTTTGCATTTTAATTATGTATTTGTCTGCCTTGACTGAAACAGGGACCACTTCTCCAGGGAAGGGCAGATATGTTTAATGAGTAGGTCTTGACTGTGCTCTTGATCGGGTGACGTGTCTCTCTTCTAATAGCCATCATGAATTGGGTATAAATCACAGGAGAGTAGACAGGAGGAGCCGGAATCAGCGTTTACAGCCCTCTTTATCTCAGGCATCTCAGCAGCTCCTCAGCTTTTGGCTGCATTGCTGTGCTTGTATGTATGGTGGGGCCTGGTCTAAAAAAAGAAAATAATAATAATTCTGTAGTTATTAAATGGTTGAGTTGCCTAAGAACAGATTTCAAAGGTAATGGCATAATTTGCTTAAATCACATCCTTTCCTGAGGCAAACAGGAAGAAAAGACGGATAAACCCAACTTATCGATTAATCATTTCATTCTATCTTCGCACCAAATAAGTCTGTTACAGGGTCTTTTCTCTGTATTTCAATTTAAAAAAAAAAGGTCATCCTTCAGAGGTGTGGTTCTGCCTGGAATCCATAGGAAATTTGTGAATGGCAAACCCAGTAGCTGGTTGGCAGAGCATCAAGCAACAGTGTGACCATGTTTGCCCCTGTGCTTACCTCCAAGATTCAACTAAAGCAATGCAGACATCACAATGTACTGTTTCCAAGCCCCATGCATTGCTCTCCTTTTCTGTCTTCCTCTTCTTCCTTATGGGCAGGAGGCACAATCTACACCAGAGTCAGCATCCTTAATGAAGGATGACGCTTACACCCAGAAACAATTGGGTCAGCAGATAAAATTCTTACTTTCCAGTGGAGTGCCAAAAATACACACACGGCCATAAAAGTCCATGTCCTTTTGATAATGAAATGGTTGAAAAAATATTTTTCCATGTTAACTCAACAGCTCTCATTGCTCCCGTTCTTCCTACTTGCTCTTCCTCTAGTCTCCAAAGGGAAAGAAAAAAAGGATTAGTGTTTCCTGTGTTGAAGTTTTTTTTTTTTTTTTTTTTTAAAGATCTCAAGTTGAATCAGTCTTTTTATGTAATTACTTTTACTGCCTTTGCTTCTGTCTTCCTACACCCACCCTTAGATACCCTGAAATTCTTGTCTGAAGAGAGGGGCATATCCTAAACACTTTTTCTCAGCAGGTATCCTTTGTGGCTTTAACTGTCAACTTGACATAGTCTAGATTCATCCGAGAAAGGAATTGCCTGGATTACATCGGCCTATTAGTATGTCTGTGAGGGACTGTCTTGATTGCTAATTGATGTAGGGGTGGCCCGCCCACTGTGGGCGGTACCATTCCCTGGGCAAGTGGCCCAAGATGGAAGAGAAAGCTAGCTAAGCTTGAGCCGGAGCGAGGCAGCAAAGCAGCTTTTCCCACCGTTTCTGCTTCACGTTCCTGCTTGAATTCCAGCCCTGACTTCTCTCAGTGATGAATTGCGGCCAGTAAGCTAAGATAAATCTGGTCTTCTCTTGAGTTGTTTCTGGTCATGGTGCTTATCCCAGAAACAAGATGAGACTAAACCAGCAAGGTAGCCCGGACTTTAAGATTAACAAACTGAAGCTATGCTTTGTATAACTGGTACTGTCTAAAATAGAGAATTGTCCTTTGCTGCATATACAGAAGTTAGAGGTGGTGTATGTGTGTGTGTGTATGAGAGAGAGAGAGAGAGAGAGAGAGAGAGAGAAGTGGAAATAGTAGCTAGTGTCATTCTATCAGTGACTTAACTGTACCAGGGTTTTTATGTTTGGAAGCTCCTTATGGGTCCCCCACACTCCTAGACACACACTGAAGGACAAGTTGCTCCTTTGTCTGCAATCTTCTATGCTTGGAATACAATAAAAGATGGCCCTTTCTTGCCTATCAAATCTCAACTTAGTGCCATCCCCTTCCCCAGCCTTCTAATGGCTATTTGCTTGCTGTTGGCTTTGTGTAATGATGCCCCTGTGAGGGTGGGGACTTTCGTTGTCTTTATTCAGCCTTTTGTAGTAGATGTTAATCAATATTTTTGAATGAATGAAGCAAGAGTAAAGCAACAAATAAGAGAGAGAGAGAGAAGCTCCCACTTTTAAAGCCACCCACCTCGTTTGCTCTGCTCAATTCTTCTGAAAATACCTGTAGTCCTTCTCTTTTCAATCCTCACCAGGTCCAGCGTTGTTATCCTATATAATACATTTCCATGTGCTACTGCTTCTCTCTCCAGCTGCTCATAACTGAACAGATGTGAAGAATTCAGCAGAACTCCCACATGAGGACCTAGAGCTGTCACTCACTTGGTCTAGGACTTAGCAGCCATGCACAGGGCCCTGAATCCCACCCCACAACACGGGCATGAAGCTGAGCGTGAAAGTCTATGCCTGTAGAGGCAGGAGAATTCGAAGTTCAAGGTCATTTCCGGCTATATAGCTAGTTCAAGGCCAGCTTGGGACTGGCCTAACTACAAGAAACCTCATTGCAAAAAAAAAAAAAAAAAAAAAAAAAAGATTAAAGCTAGAGAAATGGCTCCATAGGAAAAGTACCTGCTGTGCTGTGCAAGCTTGAGTTCAGATCTCCAGAACCCACGTAAAGTGTCAGGCACAATGACAACTCTCCTGTAACCCCAGCACCGGAGAGGGGAACGGAGACAGGAGGGTCCGTGACACTCACTGGCCAGAACATCCAGCTGACTAATGATCTTTGGGTTCAAGACTCTGTCTCAAAAATAAATGTAGAGAGAAACCAAGGAAGAACACCCACATTCAAACTCCTCTTGATGATACATACTGGTACACATATGTGACACTTCCATACTAACACACACACACACACACACACACATGAGTAGGGCACAGAATAAATATAAACACATACTCCATAAACTAGAATCACAGTAGAAAAAAAAATCATCCAGTTACTTAACTCCTTTCCTTATTCTCTCCAATGCTCCCATTTGATTGACACCTTGCTTTAGCCCACTGTGGAGAAAAATGAGCTGTCTGAAAAGATAGGACAGGTCCAGTCTCTAGCAAAAAACACTTGCAGCGTTAGTTGGCCTGGGTACAATCGAACTGCCGTCTCAAGGTGTGTGCACTTGACATGTTAACACCCCGTCAGATTGCAGACTCCGATGAAGGGTTGCAGGCTCCTGTGTTACTCCCTTCCTGTCCTGTTTATGTTGGACCGAAGCTCAAACTCCAATGTCTGGCTGGGCGGCATAACTTAAAAAGCTGAACATTTTTCCACCCTTTAACCTCTCCTAGTTAGGGTTCAAGATCTCATTATATCACCCTTCAGTGGGAGAATTAAAATGATTGCGCAGATTCTGTTTAGCATAAGACTTATCTGGTAGATTCAAAAGCAAAAAATAAAAAAATAAAAAATTTTTAAAAATTAAAAAAAAAAACTATGAAAGGCAAGGAGAGTGAAAGGAAGCTAAACAATGCAGGGGGGAAAATATATAGTGTAAACAGCCAGAGACTGGTAATCATCAGGTGACAAGGAAAAGATGCCTAAATGCACACGAACATACTTTAAACCCAGAACATGTCATTATCTTACTATTTTGAGTGCCTGAAGAATGTTGGGAAATTTTGGACCCAAAAATGAAAGAGGTAAGAGCATTAGCTTTGAGTAAGCTATAGCCTAGTGATTGCTGGTAAGAACACACACACACTTTTGATTTTAAAAATTTAATATTCGTCAGCCTCTATTTCTGCTTGAGTGATTTTTATTGTCTTCAAAGAATAGTCAAAGAGTGTTTTAGTAATAGTAAAACCAAAGGGACCCTCAGAATAACATTAGAGGGGAATTGGGGCAGAAACATTAGAGGCAGAAATGGGGCACATTTGGTTTTATAAAAATCATACATACATATACACACTCAGCTAACAGGCTTAGGAAATAATGCAGCAGAAATGATGGATGGCCCCAGGTAGACCAGCTGGCCATCTGGATGTATAACTGCTTTGTAAATACCCTGCGGTGACAACTTTACATTAACAGTGTTAGTGTTGGATCTCTTCTAAAACAACTCCTCCCTGAGGTGGGAAGTCTAATCAAGGAACTTCCTGAAGTATGAGCTTTTAGCTAAGAAATAACACTTTGATATAGTCTTTCCCCTAATTTTTTTTTTTCATGGAAATACTGGCTCCAATGCAGTGTCACATTCTTTGCACAGGGATCATACCACTCAGGTAACTGCATTTCCATGAGACTGAATCCTTGGTCTGTAGCTCAGTCTCATTGGTGTCTATTATACTCAAAAACATCCTACCTATGTTAGAAGTACTCTGCCACCACTTTCCAAAAAAAAAACACAATATATTCAACATATATCTGGTGCTTTACATGAAAGAACATAGGATACAAATATCTTCAACATTTTCATTTCTTCTTGTCTAAATGTTTATAAGAGTTGCTTTGGGAAGCTCCTTCCTTTCGCTGCTGCATCTGCAGCCATGAGTATGCCCAGGTTACAGAAGAGACTTGCCTCCAGTGTCCTCCGCTGCAGGGGGGGAAAAGAAGGTCCGGTTGTACCCCAATGAGACCAACGGAATCGCCAATGCCAACTCCTGCCAGCAAGTCTAGAAGCTGATCAATGATGGGCTGATCATGCTGAAGCCTGTGACTCTCCATTTCCGGGCTCGATGCCGGAAAAACACCTTGGCTCAACGGAAGGGCAGACAGATGGGCATAAGGAAATGGAAAGGTATTGCCAGTGCCCGCATGCCAGAGAAGGTGACCTGGATAAGAAGGGTCAAGATCCTGCACCGACTGCTGAGGCGATACTTCGAATCTAAGAAAATTAACTGCCATATGTATCAAAGCCTATACCTGAAGGGCCAAGGGAAGGTGCTCAAAAACAAGCGGATTTGTGCGGACACATTTACAAGCTGAAGGCAGACAAGGCCCGCAAGAAGCTCCTGGCTGACCAAGCTGAGGCTCGCAGGTCTAAGACCAAGGAAGCATGCAAGTACAGGGAGGAGCGCCTCCAGGCCAAGAATGAACAGGTCATCAAGACCCTGTCCAAGGAGGAGGAGATTAAAAAATGAAGCTTCCCTTGTGTCTGTATGTAGTAGCCTGGCTATGAGGATCAGTCATTAAAATAAAACCAGCCTTTGTCTGTTAAGAAAAAAGAAAAAAGAGTTGCTTGGGGAATTATAAAGTTGAAAATATGATGAAGACATTTTTTAAAAGGGAGGCAGCTGAGATAAAGCTACATAGCCATGTGGCCAAGAATTGGACAGGAGAGATAGCTTAAAGTTCAGAGCATTACTCTCATTCATGGCCACTCATAATTCTAGATCCAGGGTATCTGGCCTCCTTGGGCATCAGGCACACTCCCAGTATATATCCACACATACAAGCAAAAGTTCATACACAGGGCTGGAGAGATGGCTCAGAGGCTAAGAGCACTGACTGCTCTTCCAGAGGTCCTGAATTCAATTCCCAACAACTTCATCATGGTTCATAACTATCTATAATGAGATCTGATGCCCCCTTCTGGCCTGCAGTTGTACAAGCAGGCAGAGCACTGTATACGTAATAAATAACTCTTTTTTTTTTTTTTAAAGTTCATAGACATAAAAGTAAATAAATAAGTCTGTTGAATTATAGAGACTAAATTATGCCCTGGAGAATGATGAGCAAGGATGAAGAATATAGATGGATGAATTCTTACTTCCCAGCAATGAAGAGACCATACTAGAAAGTAATGGAGGGGGCTAGAGAGATGGCTCAGAGGTTAAGAGCACTGACTGCTCTTCCAGGGGTCCTGAGTTCAATTCCAAGCAACCACATGGTAGCTCACAATCATCCATAAAGTGATATGATGCCCTCTTCTGGCCTGCAGGTGTACATGCAAGCAGAACACTGGATACATAATAATAAATCTTTTTAAAAAATATTTAAAGAAAGTAATGGAGTCCATATTAGATTCAGTGCACTGTTTTGGTGCCTTTATATCAGCCAGAGGGTAGAAGCAGAGTGTGTATACAGTAGCAAGCCTAGAACTATAAGGTTGCTGCTGTACTGAATTTGAGTATCTGTAAAGAGTGTCTTTTAAAACATCACACATGCAGTGCCCGTATAAAGGGGGAAAGTCTCCCAAACAGAGGAGACTGAGATTCCAAGATAATGCATGTTATACCAGGAGAAAGCATGCCTTAAGGCAGAGTGAGATTAGAAAGGAGTACCACTGATGACCAAAAAGGGGACCAGCTAAGTTCACAGTCGATGGACAAGTGTCTCCCAAGTGACATGGGAACTCAAGGCACATCAGTTTGAGTGGGTAGCTCAAGTGGAAACGGAGGTCGCAGGCATAGGGGACATGTCCAGCAGATCACGATGTTAGAGGGAGCACAGGCATGGATGGTGGCCAAAGGCGTGCCACAAGCCCAAGGGCTAAGTAGCAAAGTCATTGAGAAAAGTGAGGAAATGGCCAAGGTTGTTGGTGATTGTAGGGTGGAGCACAGGAACATCACAGGGGAAGCAGACATTGAGCGGTGATAGCAGTCCTACTAAGAGTGGCTGTGGGAAGCACAGCCCAGGGAGAAATCTCCTGCTGGGGGGACCATAAGGGACTAGAAACATCCCTGGGGAAAGCCAGGTTTCAGTGGAGACAAAGCAGGTTAGAAAAAGTCAAGACATTCCAAAGGCAATGGAAGGATCTAGAAAAAGGCTCCAGAGGATGTCACAGAACAGAGAACAGTAAGAAGAGAGCCACGGGGATTCGAGCTGCACCTGGCAGGTGGGCCAGGCACAATCCGGGATTACTTTCCTCCAAACAGAGAGTGGCTAAGATTGTCCCTGGTGAGGCTTCAATAGGGTCTTAGCCAATATAATTTCCACTTCTTTTTGCAACCTTATTTATTTCATTACATTTCAGCACCATGATCCATCTTGTCATTCCTGACCTCTTCTAGCCAAGTGAGATCCTGGCTTGAGATTTTATCAAACAAGCTTATTTCCTACATTTGGCTATTTTAAAGTAATTATTCTCAGCTAATGACTGCCTGATTCGTATTTATTGAATTTCATTCCGTGTCTACTACTGTGACTATGAGAATTTCTTTCTGTCTATTATAGACTGAACTATATTAGATTGCCAGTTATTTATATTTTTTTCATTCTGTGGACATGTAAGTTTTTCATTCAAGCCAATACATCATCCAATAGTGAGAACATTAGTAACAGCCGGGCTTGTTTTAGTTGGTCCCACTTACATGTGTAAAAGCAGACAATTCCTTTCCTCAGCGAACCAGAGAATGACTGTTTCCTTCCTTGACTGAGCTTAGAATTACACGAACCTGGTGGATAAACACTAGAGTCAATGACATTCCTTTTTTTTTTTTTAAACCTTTTCCATATGTGGCAAAGTATTATATATTCTTTCATTCACTTTTTAAGAATAATATACATATTAAACTTATTTGATGAAATATTTAGATCTCGTAAAACAGGGTGGCTGGATAGGTCCCATTTAAATGTAAGCACACATTGGCTTCATTACTCAAAAGGAAACTATAAATTCTTTGCAATCAGAACTTCAGGCCTTGCTGCCAAACTATGTCAGGCCCAGGCCTTCTGACCACTGTCAAGATGCATGTGGACTGAAAGGGTTTTCAAGGATGCTAACTGTTGAACTGCTCTAAACAGCACTGAACAAGGTCTTTGTTATCCACGCAGCCACACCTCCACAGTGTTCTTCTGCTCTGTTGCTCAGCAGAGTTTATACATAGGTAAGATCTTGGTAACTATTCCTATGCCTTACCTAAAATTTCAAAAGGGCTCTTTCCTTACCGTCACCATTAAAGGTGACAGCTGTGAAAGACTTCTGGAAAGACCACAAATAGGTTCCTGCCCTTGGTTTTGGTTTGGTTTGGTTTGGTTTGGTTTTCTGTTAGAATAATTCATATGCCATCTGGTTTCAAGGATGTAGCATTATGCACAATAATGTCTGTAGCAAAAATATATGTGTGTGCATAGCCATAAAAGGTGGCTTCATTACAAAGAAATACAAAATATGTGATCGCTTTCCTCTGTGTAATTTCTAAAATGGAGTTTGTAGCTTAAATTTTGAAATAGTTTTAGCCTATGGGTAAATTCTTGTTTTGTATGACTATGCTTTTATGTCTGGCCCCTTTTTTCCTTAGTAGCTGTTGCTTTATTTTGGTTAAATAAGTAATCTCTAAGTGAAACATAAAATATTCACATTTTTATTTCACCTTTATTTTTATCCCATCACAAAACAGTTTGATACATAAAGAGAATTGTTTGTGATAGGTCATTCTAGAATAATAGCAAGAGCTTTTACTTCCCTTTTGTTCTAATTATTCTATCTTTGACAGCAGGATTTTGCTTGGTTACTGTCATCATCAAAATTTTCTGGATGGGTGTGGTAATGCATATGTATAATCCCAGTACTCAGGAGACTGAGGCAGGAGGATTGCCAAGGATTTAAGGCCAGCCTGTACCACATAGCAAGCTCCAGATCAGCCAAAGACTTTAAGATGCTGAAGAGCTGCCTAACTAAAGAGAAATAATTATGTCACCAAAAAGTGGCAGAGATATGTTAGGTCACTCCATCTCATGGAGCATTAGCTGGAGGAGGGGTGGATTTGCATTTCGTCAGTCTGTTTGCACTAGGACTGCTCTCTATGATGGCATATGTCTTACACTCTTGTGGTGGCAAATGATAATGTCAGGACTGGATTCCAGTAACAACTGGAAGTGAAATGGAGTGAAGTGCTCATTCAACCTTTGTCTACGTTCTGAATCGTTTTTAGTGAGAGCAATTGTGAACAGTATCAGGATTCATGCCGGAGTTCTGCCTGGTCCTACACTGAGAGCAAGTGGCATGCTTTTGCTTGACATTGGAAGGCTGTCTTCTGATGTGAGACTGTGGTGCCTTGAAGAGGCCATTCTGCAAGGTAGAGATGAGGGATAAGGCTAAGAGGTCTCGCGATTGGCCCGAGATCAATGCCGTTCCCTAAAAGGCCATCAAAGGTTATTCTAACACTTTGCCTATGGTGGATGCAGTTTTTTTTTTCCTTTTTATTTTTTTAATTAATTTATTCTTGTTACATCTCAATGTTTATCCCATCCCTTGTATCCTCCCATTCCTCCCTCCCCCCCCATTTTCCCATTATTCCCCTCCCCTATGACTGTTCCTGAGGGGATTACCTCCCCCTGTATATTCTCATAGGGTATCAAGTCTCTTCTTGGCAACCTGCTGTCCTTCCTCTGAGTGACACCAGGTCTCCCCCTCCAGGGGACATGGTCAAATGTGAGGCACCAGAGTATGTGAGAAAGTCATATCACACTCTCCACTCAACTGTGGAGAATATTCTGACCATTGGCTAGATCTGGGTAGGGGTTTAAAGTTTACCTCCTGTATTGTCCTTGGCTGGTGCCTTAGTTTGAGCAGGACCCCTGGGCCCAAATCTGCCTATCATATTGTTCTACTTGTAGGTTTCTAAGACCCTCGGTATCCTTTTATTTTGCTATTCTCCCATGCGTCTCTCATTTAGAGTCCCAATAGGATGCAATTTTGAGTCCATTTTTCTTCCATGTCTTTATCAGGTTAAATTACTCCATATGTTCTAGAATCAGAGTAAAATAACCCCACACATCTTTGCTAACCAAATTCCATTTGGCTATAAGCAATTTATTAAATAGAGACCCGGGGTCAACCAGACCATTTTCCCTCCTGGCTTCAAATCTCTTCCATGTGCTTTGTTCATATAGAATATCCAAGCGACAACACTCCTTATGCTGGGAAGTGAAGTATGTGTTTCTGAGTTCATCTGACCTTGCATGTACTTCACAACACTGTTTAAAGTCTGACCACAGCATCCTAGGATGCTTACAAAAGGTAGAAAGCCATTGTGTGCAGTGGCCGGCCAAGAGTCCCCACCATAAGCTGGACACTCAGCTTCCGACAGAAACATCTGCTAGGTTTCTGACAGACCTGGTCATTGCTACCAGTCACTTTGTCCTAATATGTAGACATTTTCAGCACTCCCACCACGCCCCGCCCCCCGGAAATTCATTTTCACTACTCATATGTCATCATTATTTCTCACAAGGACATGATGAAGCATAGAATGACATAAATTATAGAAACTTGACTCTGGAGACTTTATGCAAATATAGTAGATCCAATGTTTGGAATTGAAATGTTTGGGCGTGGCACTCAGTTATCAACCAATCTTGTTTGTCTAGTCTTGGCATCACTTGCTGTTTCCACACGGAAATGTCTCTGTCTTTGTGTCCCTGGGACCACCAAAGCACTCACCCCTCTCCAGCATCTTTTTAAATGTTATTTCTTTATGACATTTTTCCTGTTGTAAAAGTGCTGTCCCTTGAATGTAGGAAATGCTCCCGTGGGACTTTCCCTTATCATTATCTTGAGATTCCAGCTGGCTTTTTCCTCTTCTGATTCCCAGATGCCTTTTATTCTCTCGTTTGCTAAAGAGCATGACCTTAGCTTTCAAAGAAAAGGTGCCCAGCACATTGGCTCATCTGAAAAAAAAAAAAATTAATTTGGTTTTTGCTTTTGTTTTTGTTTTTGTTTTTCCGCCTCTGAACTGAAAGCTTAGCTGGGTTGAAAATTTTTCAGCTTTTCTCTAAAAATGTTGGGACAACTCCTTCTGATTCTACCTTCTAGTAGAAAGTATTATAGCACTATAGTAACAGGTCATACCCATCCAGTTTCTGGTCTTTGCTTATGTGAACTTTTTCTTCTTGTCTTTCTGCAAGCACGTGACCTCTCCTTGTCTTCTATCTGTAGCGCAGACTGGACCCACACCTTCCCATATGCTCTGAACTGCTGTCCATCCCCAACCTTTTCTCTACTTCTTACTTTCAAGCCAGCCTGGCCAGCTTGGACTTGAACTGATCCTGTAGCCCAGACAGGCCTCCAGCCATCTATCCCTCTGCCTCAAATTCAGAGTCCTGTATCACTGGGTCTCTTCTCTTTAAATATTACTTTTTTTTCTAATATCTCTATTTGAAACTTGTAATAAGGTCATGTTAAAATTTTTAAATGGCCAGGTGGTGGTGGTGGTGTGGCATGCCTTTAGTCCCAGCACTCAGGAGACAGAGGCAGGTGAATCTCTGTGAGTTCAAGATGACCCTGGTCTACAGAGTGAGTTCCAGGACACCCAGGACTACACAAAGAAACCTTGCCTCAAGAAAGAAAGAAAGAAAGAAAGAAAGAAAGAAAGAAAGAAAGAAAGAAAGAAAGAACCAAACAAACAAACAAACAAGCAAAAAGATCCTTTTGTATGGAGCTGAAGAAATAACTCAGTAATGAGCTTACCATGAAAGCTCAAGGATCTGTGCTCCGTCCCAAGAACCCACATGAAGCGCCAGAAGAGGCAGATCCTAGAGCCAGCCAATTCATGGTCATACCCCTCAATATCTCTCCCTCCTCTTCCTCCTCCTCCTCCTCCTCCTTCTCTCTCTCTCTCTCTCTCTCTCTCTCTCTCTCTCTCTCTCTCTCTCTCTCTCTCTCTTCCCCCCCTCCCTCCCTCTCTCTCCCTTCCCTCTCTTTCTTTTTCTCTCTGTTTTTTTTTTTCACTATATTTTTTTATTTATTTGTGTGGGTGTCTATGTGTGTGGGTGTCCCTGACCCATGGTGCATACATGATGCTCAGAAGGCAACTTGTAAAGTCTGTTTTTTCTCCTTCCACCGTAGGGTCCTGGGAATTAAACTCAGATGGGCAGGCTTGGTGGCTGCAAACACCCTTCCTCTCCAAATCCCTCCCCAGCCCCTACGCTGTTGGCATGGTTATGATTTTTAGTGGACTTCCTGCAGTGTTCTTTGCCTCAGTCTTCTAATATGCCTGCTGAGTTCAAGTTTTCATGTTGTTAGTTCACAAATCTTTCTTCTCATTCTGTTTTTTATGGCACGCCATTGTGCTTTATGACTGCAGTAGAGGGTGCCCTTTTGTCTCATTACAGATAACAATCGCTGGAATTTTTATTTTCTTAAGGAGAAAGGCCATTTGCTGGTGGTCATTTCTTTTTCCTTTCTACGCTTTTCCCTGTACTATCTCCATCTCTTAAATTTCCTTTATGTCTGTGTTTATTTAAACTAAATTTCATGTTCAAAGCTTTCCATACCCCCTTTCATGACCTTTGGCACCAAAATCCTGACTGCAAGTATATGCTTCATTGGAATTTGTAAACTGGTACCCTGTACAGTAGGAAAGGCTTGTGGGGGAGGGAGGCTACAGACAACATTCGGAAGTTAATTCATAGAAAAGGATTGGCTTTCATCTCTTAGCATTAAAATTATATGCACATCCACTTAATTATTCTTCTTCTTTTTTTTTTTTTTTTTTTTTTTCCTGCTTTTCTTTGTGCGGCAAAGTCTTGTGTCAGAGATTAGACTCGAACTTCCTGTGTAGCTGAGGTTAATCCTGAACTTCTGGTCCCTATGAGTTCACCTCCCAGTGCTGTGATTTCAGGCATGCACTATCATGCCCAGTTTATGTGGGGCTGTGTATCAAACCTAAGACACTGTAAGCGAGCATTCTACCAGCTGAGTTAAAGCCCAATGCTGCTGTGCCAAGCATTTTTGGGCCTGAAGCTCTTCTGCCTGTGCAGTTCCATGGTGTGAGCTTGCTATCTCCGCAAGTGGCAGAGGAGAGATGGCTGACTAGCTGTGAGGCATGGGGAGTAGAGCTGTTCTCCAAACTGTCAGATACCCCTCTTGGCTTCAGCCCCATCTCTTTCCTCTGCATTGGGACGGACCCAGCACTCAAAGCTCCCCTTGCTCCGATTAGTGTCAGTGTTCACCTCACCTTCTGGATCTCTTCTTTTCTCTCCTTCAAAGGCAATGGTGGTCCATCCATCCATCCACTCACTCTTAATTCCAGGAAGTATATGGGCTCTAGTTACTAGACTTTCATTCTTTTAGGAATTAAAGAAGGAACAAAAATAAACATATCCATTCAATCCACTGTTTAGGTATGTGTCAGTTCGTGACACATAAACTTGGAATTTGTTTTTTAAATAAGATTCTTTCCAGCCAAAGGCATCCATGTAGGACAGAGACAGATTCTTGCCACCCTAGCAGGTGACCTTGGGTGAGCTGTTTGCTAACCCCAAAACATGGTGTCTTTGTCAGGAAGAGGGAATTGTGGCAGTGCCAACTTCACAGGATTGCGGTCTCATGAAATAATGTACAGCCCAGGACATGCCACAGGGCCAGACAATGTTTTTGTTATTACAAGAACATTAACAATGAATCCTTTGTTGCTTGGTCATATATCAGGTTTCTGGGCAGACAACTTGGAATCCTTGCACAAAAGAAGAAGTGAGTTCTTCCCATATTGTGTTCATTTTTCTCCCACTACCATAAAATGAGGAAGGCGGGGGCGGGGAGAGTGAATAAAAAAATCATTAGCCAACTAGGAGAAATGTTTGCTTTTCATTCAAACCACGTTGGAGTTACTGGAAATATATACAGAGACATAGGGACTCTAGTAAATGAAATATCAGAAAGAAAGGATGTGGTGATGTCTGGCTATAGAAGGTGAGTTAGAAAAGTTGACCAATAGTGTGTTCTCATGTACACATTTAGATATGAGGTCATGCAGAAAACAGTTAACAAACTACAAGGAAGAGCGTTTGGTGAGACATGTTGCACTCTAGTGGCTAAAGGCTGAATGCTTACACTTGTCACCCTTACTTTTTGAAAGGCTGGAGCTCTCCAAGCATTTCAACAACCAGCCTAGACAGCGTTAGGATGACTCTTCCCGTTCTGCTACATCTCATTCTGTGAAGAAGCAGTATGCAGGCTGACACTGACCTGCTCGTTTCATCCAATTCACCGTGTTAGAGAGAGCCTTCTGCATTGTTGTGCCTACACAGAATTGGCTCAGAGAGCAAAGTGCTTGCCTGGAAAGACCTGTGGCCTGGGTTTGATTCCTGCAGCCCATGTAAAGTGGAAGGAGGGAACGGATCCTATAAAGCAGTTCTGTGATCTCCATAAGCACTCCTTGGCATGCATGAGTATACACACACACACACACATACACACACACACACACACACACATATTCATACTGACACACACATTCACTTATACCCATAGCCACACACACACACCCTCAAAGACACATTCCAACACTCATACAAACACACATACACACATTCACTCATACACACACATACAGATACACACACATTCATTTCTACACATATCCTTACACACTCAAGCACTCATACAGACACACACACACACACAAATACACATGCAGAGACTCATACAGGCACACACACACATTCAGTCATACACACATTCAGACACTCATACAGATACACACACATTCACTTATACACATATCCTCACACACTCAAACACTCATACAGACACATACAATCAATCAATCAATCAATCAATCAAAAGAAAAAAACCTCAGGAAGGCTGAGTACCATGGCTCATGCCTATAATTCCAGCACAGTGAGGCTAAAGAAGGTAGACTGTTATAAGTTCCAGGCTATAAATGTCCCTCAGTTGAAGAATGGATAAAGAAACTGTGGTACATTTACACTATGGACTACTACTCATCTATTAAAAACGAGGAAATCCAGAAATTTGTGGACAAATTGATGGAACTAGAAAGGATCATAATGAGTGAGTTAACCCAGAAGCAGAAAGACTCACATGGTATATACTCACTTATAATTGGGCACTAGCCCAAAAGGCATGTCCCACAAAAGTCTTCACTTACCAGGAGATTAGGATAGATGTGAGAACATCCTACTGAAACTCTAGGTAAGAGAAATGTAGGAGATGGGGAAATAGAAGGAAGGTCCTAGAAACCTACAAGAAGAACATCTTGACGGGTGGATGAGGGCCCAGGGGGGTCTGCTCAAACTATTACATTAACCAAGGACAACACAATAGTAAACATCGAACCCCTACTCTGATCTAGCCAATGGACAGGACATTCTCCACAGTTATGTGGAAAGCAGAAAATGACTCTGACAGGAACTCTGATGTCCCATATTTGACCACCTCCCCTTGGTGGGGAGGCCTGATGGCACTCAAAGAAAGAATAAGGAGGCTACCAAAATGAGACTTGATAGCCTAGGACCATATAGTGGAGGAGGAGGTCCCCCTCGGACATAGACCTAGAGGAGGGGAATAGGGGAAAAGCGAGAGGGAGGGAGGAACGGGAGGATACAAGTGATGGGATAACAATTGAGTTGTAATCTGAATAAATTAATAAAATTAAAATTTAAAAAATACGTTCCAGGCTAGCCTGGGTTATAAGGTGGGAGACTGTTCTAAAACAAAATCAAAAACAGAGATTAAGAAACTTTTTCTTGCTAGGCGTGGTGGCTCATGCCTTTAATCCCAGCACTTGGGAGGTAGAGGCAGGCAGATCTCTGTGAGTTCGAGGATGGCCTGGTCTACAAAATGAGTGCAGAACAGCCAAGGTTACACAGAGAGACCCTGCCTCGGAAAAAAAAAAAGAAAGAAAGAAAGAAAGAAAGAAAGAAAGAAACTGTTTCTTGTAGTTGTCTTGAAGTTTCCACTTTCCCTTTTCCCACATATATCCAGGTAATTGATTGATTTTTATTTTATAATAGTGATTTTTTTTTTTCACTGCTAGGCATGGAAACTAAGGCCCGTGTGTGCTAGGCAAGCCCTGAGCCATATCCCAAAAGCTGAAAGTAAAAATCGGGTGATCCAAAAATGACTTGAATTTTTATAACAGAATAAATGTATTATGTACTGTTTGAGAAAATTCTACATCAGCTAGAGGCAACACTAAACCATGAAGTCTAGGTTGTTAGTTAGTTGGAACAAATCATTTCCTCAGCTTTTACTTGTTCCCGTGTCAAATGACATCACAGGAGGCAGAAAATGCAGAATTAGTGGGAGTTGATTTTTGAAGAGTTAAAAAATGCAATCTTCTTTCAAACCAGCGACCACAAGCAGTGGACAAGGAATGCTTGGATGAGCATGGGGTGGTTAGAGGCAGTTTCTGAAGTTAAAATGACACCCATGTGTCATCCTTGTCCTCTTCCCTTTGTCCTCATTTTCTTACTAAAGATTGGAGTACCCAGGGGCAAATGAATGGCTTGAACTGACTTATAATAAGGTTGAGGTGAGAGATTATCCAGCCCGGAAGTCAGCCTTGGCTACATAGCAAAACACTGTCAAACACAATCAATCATCAAATCAACAAACAAATAGGCAAAAAGATTGCTCTTAGTTCTAGGCCAGCTTGGCCTAAAGACAGAGAGACTCTGTGTGTGTGTGTGTGTGTGTGTGTGTGTGTGTGTGTGTGTGTGTGTGTGTATAGATGCCTGTTCACCACCTATGTGCCTGGTTCCCTCAGAGGCCAGAAAACAGCATTGGATCTCCTGAAACTGGAGCTGTAGAAGGTTGTAAGCTGCCATGTGATTGGTGGGATTGAACCTAGGTCCTCTGGAAGAGCAGCCAGTGCTCTTAACCACTGAGCCACCTCACCAGCCTCAAGAGCATATTCTTAACTTGTGATTTCGCACACACTCACACAAAGTCCTATTAACCATTACCAACCTACTTTTTTTCTGAAAATTTGGGAAGTATTAAAAATTACCACCAATATGATAAGCAGCATATGGTCTTTCTTTTTAATTATAAAATATTAGCCTGACTTAGGTATTAACAAACAATAAAAAGTAACATGTTTTAAACAATGATGTCAACAAAACAATGAACCATAATGGCCTGAGATGTTATTCCACACTTGTAAAATTATGAGCTTTGCAGAGTTGTTTTTTGTTTGTTTGGTTGGTTTTTGTTTTGTTTTGTTTTTCAAGACAGGGTTTCTCTGTGCAGCCTTGGCTATCCTGGACTCACTTTGTAGACCAGGCTGGCCTTGAACTCACAGCGATACACCTGCCTCTGCCTCCTGAGTGCTAGGATTACAGGTGTGCACCACCACGCCCAGCGCTTGGTAGATGTTTTGCAAACCTGTATCCTGGAGCCTGGGGGAATAGATCAGTGGTTATGAACACTGTCTACTCTTCCAGAGAATGCAAATTCTATTCCTGGTACTTACATGGCAGCTTACATCATCTGTAACTTCAGTTCCAGGGGGTCTGACTCCCTCTTCTACCCTTTTCAGGCACCAGGCACACAAGGGAAGCACAGGCATAGAAGCAGGCAAAACTCCCATACGAGGGAAATAAAATAATGGCAGAGAGTTCATCACAGGCTTGGCAGCATCCACTGGGTCTTTGCCATCATCTCTGTGCTGCCTGGACTGTTCTTGCTTTCTGGGGATTGTGTCGGGGTGGGCTGGAGGAAGAGTGAGTACAGTTTGAGAGTCCAGGTAGTTTTCTGCTCCCTCATTTCCAGTTTGAATGGATTTCAGTTTGGAGCTTGGCCGGAGCTCAGGCTCCTGTTTTCTTCTGTTGTTCCATGCCTCTGCTGCAGACCAGCTTCTGTAGATGGTTTTTTGAACATCAACTTCCAAGAGAAGAAAATGCTATTTAAAAGATTAGCTTGCCAGAAAACCAATAGCATCAGGAAACAAACGCCAATGCCATCCCTTTAAGCACCAAATTGAAAAGAGGAGTGGAAAAAAGGAGACGAGAGAGAAACGAACATTCTAGTAAAACAGGGATAGAAATGCTCTGGTGTCTGTCTCCAGCATGATAAACAGGACATTTCTTGGAAGCCAAGATGATTTTCTTGAAGATCAAAGAGAGAGCTGAAGAGCTCTTGGAGTACGCATGTAGGCTACCCCTAAACTACATCTTTCTTCTACATAATTAGCACAGACACGAGTGAGTTCAGAAGACAGGGTCAACACAACTATGTGTTTTTCTCTTTTTACAGACTGCCCATTACCCAGCTAGCACCCTCCGCCCTGTGCCCCTTCTCTCCCTCAGGGCCCAGGCCCTCACTCTATCAGTTCCATTTGGTGTGTGCCTCCTGGTATTTCCACCCAGGCCGATGCAGGGAAGAAAGGATGGTAAATTATGGTCTAAACCCTACAAATGTCTAGTGCCTTGCCCAGCATGGCATGGTGCCTGCCTACAAGCTCTATGCATGGCCCTGACTTTTGTATAGCCTCTCTGGATGACTTGTGGTGTTCAGTATGGTTTGACTGCTTTGTAAATGGTCATTGAGTGTTGTCATTTGGGAAATAATGATGAGCAAAGCCTGTGGTTGTTTGGTTGTTTGGTTCAGGTATGGTTGCTTCCCCCCCCCCCCCCCCCCCCCCAACCCCCAGTATGATTTCAATCTGTTCTCAACTGAATGCAAAGATAACCCTGCAGGTGCAGAGGTCTGACTCCATCTAGAGAGCACAATCACTTTCCTGCGGGGAAAACAGAGAGAGAGAAAGAGAGAGAGACAGAGGTAGTGACAGACAGAGACAAAGACAAAGACAGAGAAACAGAGAGAAAAAGACAGAGAAGCAAAAACACAGAGAGAGAAAGACAGAGTTACAGAAACAAGAGAGACAGACAGACAGACAGAGACAGACACAGAGACAGAAAGAGATGGAGAAACAGAAACACAGCCCTCTCATGCATAGTCAGCAGTCCTATTGGGGAGGGCTTCCTCCAGGACGTTTTTCAGGGAGCAGAGGGCTAGCAGTAGCAACTCTCAGCCTTGGCCTTGGCTCCTCACCGCTGCTGCTTAACCCGGGGTTTCTCGGGAGGCCATAGCGGAGTAAGAGCAGGGCATCCTTCCCTGATGCAGAATAACTCCTGACTTGGGAAGTCTACTCTGAGCTCACCTTTAAATTTGACTCAAGTTGCCTTAGTTCCCCCGCCCATTTTGTGAGCACATGATTACTATGTCTCAGTTTGGTGATGTGTATATATAAACCAGTAACACACACACACATACCCAGGAGTGTGTATGAATTATCAGCCTAGGCTTCCTCTAATAGGCCAGATGTCAGGGTGTTCCGGGGGAGGGAGGGTCTCTAGGGCTTTCTTTCATGGTTAAAAAGTGACTGCAGCTGCTCAGGCACCATGTTTTCCCAGCACTCTTCAAAGCCAGGAGAGTGAGGGCAGAGACAACTCAGCTAAGCTCGTTAGGCTACCCAGCCCCTCAACCTGTCATTGGCCATAACTATGTCTTAGGACACGAGTTTTAGTTTGGCGAAGGTTAAGGAAGTGGGTCTCTGGAAAAACAGAATGAAATCACCATGACTAGAAGCGGCCAGTCCTAACTCATTCCTGGACTTGCAAAGGATCTTTGTCTTATTTTATCTGTTAAAAATCAGGATTAAACTTGGGTGGAGCCAGATGGCCGTGAGAGAGAGAGAGAGAGCTGACAAACAGGGGAACGGCATCTGCCACAACATGTTAAAAGCAGTCAGAGAGACTGGCCCTCAAGTGTGCACTCCCAATTACATGTGACCTCAGTGTCAAAAATGTGCTGACAAGTGTGATGAAGAGACAGGGAGAGCAAAACAGAGGACTGGGAGAAAGAGCAGTGGGGGGAGGGGTGCTTACTACATGACCCATCGGCCAGTCAAAGACAGGAAACGGAGACTCTCAATCCACTCATGTGCAACACGTCGAAGAGAATCTGTTCATGTTTGTTCTGAAGGCTCACACTTTATCAGGCAGCCTCCTGAATGTGTGATGGCCAGCTTTAACTGTCAACTAACCTGACCTGAAATCACCAGGGGGGGGTGGGGGGGGAGCGGGGAGCCACCCTGCCTGCATCAGATTGGCCTGTGGGCATGTCTGCGAGGGGTTTGTCGTAATTAAGTTAATTGATGAGGGAAGACCCAGCCCACGGTGGGTGGCACCGTCCTGTTGGTGGGGTGGGGGAGGGGGTCAAGGGGTCCTGCGTGAGAGTGGAGAAATCCTGCTGAGCAAGTAAACCCATACACATCCATTTCTCTCTGTTCTTGCCTCTGGGTGAGAGTGATGAGCTTTTTTGAAGTTCCTACGTGACCTCCCCACAACGATGGACTATAACCCGGAAGAATAGCTAAACTGGGTCCTTTCTTCCCTGAGTTACTATTTCCAGGGCATTTTATCACCGTAAACAGAAGCAAATCCAGAACAGTACCATTTGTAACACAAATGGGACATGCAAACAGCTGAATGCCTTTGTTGTATAACGCCCCGTGCATGAGAATTGGAATGTCAGGTTTTTGTTCAGTCTCTTTTAAATATCCAGACTCCACCTGACCCAAAGATGAACATGGCTCAAGCATGGACCAGGCACCTCACAAGACCTCAAAAGGATGCCATGGAGGCCAGTGACCAAAATGCTCAGCTTCTCTTCCTGTGACACATATTTGGAACCAGCTTCCTTTTTTTTTTTTTTTTTAAGTAAAATTATGTATGAGTTACAATATTTTTTGAGTGCCAGATGGAGAAGACATCTGGAGAGTGAGGAAGTAAGGAAAACACACCCCCAGGATGAGGCACTTTGGAAGGAAAAGCGGCCACATTACAATGAGGAATGGAAAGCATTTCTACTATACAGCATCTCGGTCTCTTAGTGAAAGGTACAAAAAGCAGGTGCCAAGAGCTTTACACAAGATATTTTTCAGAAGGTGCATTGAGACAAAAGACAAAAGAAAAAGCCACTTCCTCTTCTGCCGTTGCCATCTTTGCTGTGTTCCTTAGCATGATTTGAGTTGTTGCCACCACCGTGTGACCACTTTGTTGGTCCTTGAATGTATGCCTAGCTTCACAGAGCCTGTGTGGTGGGATTCTTTGTTCTAGAGTGTGTGGTGATCCTGTGTTAATTGGATTAAGATGGTGCCCAAGAAAGTAGGAATTTCTTAGCAGGCTAGGTGCTTGTGTGCTGGACCAGCATGCTGGGTTGACCCCTAAGCACCACATAATCTAGTCAGGTGGTGTGTACCATAAGGCCGAACTCTCAGGAGATTGGAAGCCGGAGGATCAGAAATTAATGCCAGCCTGGGCTGTATGAGTGAGCCTTTGCTTCAGAATAGAAAAAGGAAGAAAGAAGGGGAAGGGAAAGGAAAAGGAAAGAAAGGAAAAGATAGGAAAAAGAGGGCCAGCCAGCTAGCACAGCACAGTAGGTAAAGGCACTGGCCACTAATCCTAACAACTGAGGTTTGATCCCTGTATGCACATGGAAGAAGAAGAGAACCAACTCCTACAAATTGTCCTCTGGCGCTCGCGCGCGCACGCGCGCGCACACACACACACACACACACACACACACACACACACACACACAGTAAAAAAAAGAAAGAAAGAAAGAAATAGGGAAAAGAAATGAATTTGGAAATTATTCAACCCCTAGCCCCAGCCCTGCCAAGAAGCGTAGCTCATTGGTCATTTAGACTCTCACTTCAAAGACAGAGGATGGGATGAGTCTCTGCAGCCTGTGGCTTCAAGCTGTTGAAAACACATGAAGCTCAGTGAGCAGAAAGCAGGCAGCTGCTTTCCTCAGCTGCTCCCCAATGCACTTCCTGAGCTGTGGAGTCAGAGTGAGGGGTACGGTCCTTGAATTCCAAGCGTGGGAGGAATCTGACCACGCTCTTATTCTAAAACCACAATACCTTTGTGATTCCCCTCGACTTTCAAGGCCAGCACACTTTGAATTTTGCATTGATTTGTGGTCAGAAACTGTTTTATTATGGAAGAACTTAAAAATTGTTATTAGTTGGGGTTTGGAATGAATTAAGCTTCTAGTCGCTTTCAGTAACCAAGATCTCATTTAAACACAGAAACAACTCTCTCTCTCTCTCTCTCTCTCTCTCTCTCTCTCTCTCTCTCTCTCTCTCTCTCTCTCTCTCTCTCTGGGCATGGTGGGTTGTACCTGTGATACTAGTAGCATTGGGGAAGGCAAGGCAAGAGGACCACAAATCCAAGGCAAGCCTAAGCTAAATAATGAGTTCAAGGCCAGGCTGAGGAACAGTCTAGAATGCTTTCTCAAAAAAGTCTGAGCAAACAAAAAAAAATCACTTCATCTTGGATTGGGGGGAGGTAAGGAATTGAAAAATGTGCGATGCCTGGGGCGCTCCCACAGATGGCAGAGTCCATACCATAATGAAGCGCAGCAAGGCGACAAGTGTCACCAACAGCCACTCCGTTTTGTGAGCTTAATGTTTTCTTTCTACTTTTCTTTTTGCCTACTGCCTTCACCCAGCTCTAACTGGGTCAGCTCAGGACCTCTGGATGAGTAGTCAGTGCTCTTAACCTCTGAGCCATCTCTCTGGCCCCAAGTTGTCTCGTTTTTATATCATTCTTTATGGTATAGATAAGATTTGTAACCCTCGCCAAAAAGGTTAGTTGGTCCATGTGTCAAAGGCTTGATTCCTCAGTTGGGGAAGCTATTGAAGGGATAGCCATCCTTTGATAAATTCATAGCTGATGGTCTATTAGGCACTGGGACCTAGATAAAGGAAAAAGGTCAGTGGTACATGTCTTTGAACAAGATGTCTGTGTCCAGGTCTTTTCTTTCTCTTCATTTATTGCCTGCCATGAAATGAGCAGGTTTTTTTTTTCCTCTTCCATACCCTTCCACCCTGGTGTTTCTGCTTCACCACAGTTTCCAAAGCAGCAGAGCCTACCAACCATGGGAAAGGGTTCGTGAGGTCATGAGCCAAAAAAGTTTTTCTCTATCAACTCCTTCTCAAGTATTTTGCAGCAGAAGTGCAAAGATGACTGGAGTACTGCCGTGTGGCACTTTTTAAGCGGAGCCATGCATGAGTATGTGTATTGCACTAAACAACTGAGGTATAAGGTTGTCTTAGAAACAAAGTATAGAGGACTTGCATCATCAGGTCTGTGCCAGGAAATGGCTTGGTGGCGGTACAATACGGAAGCTGCAGACCCAGTTACCACATGTATTTTAAGCATCTCACCAAAACTAAGTCATTGCCCAAAGTCAGAACGCCTGCCTAGTATGTGGAATTTTGTTTCCACTCTATTGGCGCTGTGCTTAAAAGTCTTCTCTCTCCTCCTCTTTGTTCAAGCTCAAAACATTTATTTATATCACCTCTTCCGTGTTTCAGAGGGGATTGTTTCAGTCTAAAGCCACTCTTGATTAGGGGGCTACATGGAGGGTGCTTGTGCAAACATGCACGAAGATCGCTCCGTGCTTCCTCTCACAGTCCATGCCAATGCCATGGGAACTTGGGAAAAAAATGTTACCTGCTATTTAGAACCTCTTATATAAAAGAATTAGCATTTATAAATTTCATAATGGCTTCAAGCACCAGGAAACATTAGAGATGGAAAGTTCAGGACAGGTTCCTTTCTCCTGTGTGGTCACTTTTAGAGTGCAATTCTACAATTTCCGTGAGTCAGTGCGCTTTTGAAGAAAGCAGACCTGTTTAATCCCTGCTCTCTGATCCGACATTTCAATTCTTTAAAGAGCTCTTGAGTGTCTGAACTGTGGGTCAAGCATTCCATACTAAAAATGTAGCCACAGATGCCCGTGCTTCAGTTAACCAGGACTCTCGTCTCCAAACAGTAAGCCATGCTCTTACCTTTTCTTTTCTGGCTGAACTGACAGACATCATTTCTTCCTCCATCTGTCAAGTGCTTTCAGGATAATTGAAAATTAGACTGCCAGCAAGGACCATAAAAACGAGAGTCAGAGCTGGTGGTTTCAGGTGGTTTTTTTGGAAGATGGAAAATGTTAATTTAAAACAGTTAAGGGTGTGTTTTTAAAAAAAAAAAGACAAAGAAGGAGAAGAAGAGGGGGGAGGAAGTGGAGGTCGGGGAGGAGGTGGACTCCCTTAGTTGTACTTTGATTTTGATAACTTCTCTTCTGACAGTTGTATGAAGCTGATAAAAATCCTCCCATGCTGGCATATCAAGAACTGAAGTGCAGAATATTATAGCAACTTCAGTATGAATTTAAGGAAATAGGTTGAATATCATTAAAGATTTAATTATTTGATGGCATCCATTTTTCCATTGTACTGTTCTCTTTAATTAACTTCAATCTTAGAGAACTGCAGAAATCTTACTTGTTCAAAATAGTATCTTGAAGGAAATGACCCGAGAACAATGCTAAGTGTAGTATGGGATTGACTAACTCCATGTTTGGTTGTATGTTTTTCACACTGATTTCATGACCTATCCATATCTCCCTTGTTCACATGCAACCAAACCCAACATCAGGTGGCAGGTAGCTCAGATCTGTTTGTCGCATCTGTCCTATATCCAAGAAAACAAAATTAGAAGTTGTAAAGAAATTAGTAACGGTTTAGAAAGTTAATATCATTCTTTTATTTTTCTTTTTGAGGTAGAGTCATCTCTCTGTAGGTCAGACTGACCTAGAACTCACTATATAGTCCAGGCAGGCCTGAAACTCATTTCTCTGCCTCCTAAACCCATGAGCCATGAATCTGACTTGGAAAATCATTTTTTACCTGTCTTCCTTTCTGTAATCTGAGCTTTTTTTGGCATCTGGCCCTGTGAGAAGTTCAAGTTCTGTAAAAAAAAAAAAAAAAAAAAAAAATCCAGCCTTCTATTTAGCGTGGTGTGTTGGTGTATGTGTGATTGGGGGGGTGTTACATAATATATAAATGCTTGGAGATCAGCTACATGGATCAGTGGGTAAAACACTTGCCACCAAGAGTGGTGACTTAAGTTCTGTCCCCAGAACCCACATGGCAGAAAGAGATAACCAGCTTCTGCTAGTTGTCCTAGGACATTTACACATGTATCATGGTACACACACACACACACACACACACACACACACAGACACACACACACACACAATAAATAAATAAATAAATTTAAGACTACTTAAAGAGTTCTTGGGAGGAAAGCTGTTTATCCAAAAAACAAAAAGGCTCGACTCAGACAAATCTTGGAGACAGAAGAGAAACGTGGCAGAGCGGAAGAGTGGCAGGAACTGTACTGAGGTGGTAGATGGTACTGGACAGAGTGTAAAAGTCTCATGTCCTAAAAGGAGAGCTCATGGGGTCATAGCTGCCTATCAAAATGCCATGGGATTTTGGGAAAACTTGAGTTTCCAAAGCAGACCACACAGGGAAGAATCCCTGCTTGTGTTCTCACTGCCCAGCAGTGCAATTCATGGTGTTATGGTCAGTGCTTCCTAAGGAGGCAAGTAGATGGTGTTAGGCACAAGTGTTCAGAACTCCTACATTTCCGTGCAGAGGTAATGGTTTCTCTGTTCCAGCCCCACACAGTTGACCATCCTTCCATCCTGTTCAGGTTCCACAACTGGCATCCCTAAAACAAATCCATCTTCTTTATTCAGCCTGGGATCTAGAATGGTTCCCTTCTCCCAGATCCTGTTAACAACCTTCAAAGGAGGTGACTTTAACCGTTCTTCTTCTTACTCAATACATAGGCCAAATTTTGTCTTGAAAATGGAATAAATATATTTGACACCAATTTCCTAAAACAGAAAAACATGTGTTTTAAAGTCAGACCTGGTTAAAGTTTTATACTAGCACTAAGAATTTCTATTAATACTTTATTCACCTGGCTTGCCACCCAAATGCATGATAGTATAGTGATTTAATAAAAATGGCCCAAATAGTGCCAGGCATGGTGGTGCACACCTTTAATTCCAGCACTTGGGAGGCAGAGGCAGGTGGATCACTGTGAGTCCGAGACAAGCCTGGTTTACAAAGCAAGTCTAGGATAGCCAAGGCTACACAGAGAAACCCTGTCTCCGAAAACCAAAAAATAAAAAAGTCTAAAATAGGCTCATATATTTGAATGCTTCGTGACGAGGGAGTGGTCCTGTTTGAAAGGATTAGAAGGATTGGAGTAGTTATGGCCTTTCAAAAAAGGGTCACTAGCAGCGGGCTTTGAGATTTCAAAAGCTACCAACAAGCCAGTGTCTGTCTGTCTGTCTCTGTCTCTGTCTGTGTCTGTCTGTCTGTCTGTCTGTCTGTCTGTCTGTCTCTGTCTCTCTCTGTCTCTCTCTGTCTCTCTCTCTGTCTCTCTCTCTCTGTCTCTCTCTCTGTCTCTCTCTCTGTCTCTCTCTGTCTCTCTCTGTCTCTCTCTCTGTCTCTCTCTCTGTCTCTCTGTCTCTCTCTCTCTCTCTCTGTCTCTCTCTCTCTCTGTCTCTCTCTCTCTGTCTCTCTCTCTCTGTCTCTCTCTCTCTCTCTCTCTCTCTCTCTGTCTCTCTCTGTCTCTCTCTCTCTCTCTCTCTCTCTCTCTCTCTCTCTCTCTCTCTCTCTCTCTCTCTCTCTCTCTCTCTCTCTCTCCCCCACCACGCTCCTGCCATGCCCCCACCATGATGATAATGATCTAACCCTCTGAAACTGTAAACCAGCCTCCACATAAGTGCTTTCTTGTATAAGACTTGCTTTGGTCTCTTCACAGCCATAGAACAGTGTCGAAGACAAAAGTATTTAGGACAAGAACAGTTTCTGTCCCGTTCCACAGCCAACTCAAGAGTTCAATTTTTGAAGTCACTCTAAGACTCCAGATATCAACTAAACAGAACACTGTTCCCTAGACATTGTTTAATAAGGGTTTTTTAGTACGTTTCAGTATTTCAAGATATCCAGTATCTTGCATAGGCCAACTGAAATGACTAGTGTTTTTGCATTTAGCTACAATCACATAAATTCATTATATTAATTCTCTATATTGTTCTATTTTCAGTTAAAGTGTTTGTTTACCACTAAATTGAATGACAGCTTTAACAATTGAGAGGTCTTTGAACAATATAGAATACTTTGGTAATCTTATTTGGTCCTCTCTGTTTTCTATGGTTCAAGTTTGTTTATTGGAATTTTATCCCTTCTACCTATTACTCTTTCCTATGGTCTCTATTTCCTCAAACAGTTCTGCCTGTCTCTCTGTTTTGATATCAGGCTTAGCTTTCCAGGAGGAGTAACTTTAATTCCTTCATAAAAAGTGCTCTGTGAGTGTTGTCGCCCTACACAGCTGTAGGATCTCCCACTGCAGGTTTGCCTCTGTCTTATTCTTTGCCCTGTCCTGGCTCTTGTCCTGGTGCCTAGCACACAGTAGTCTGTTTAACAAATGCCACAAATCATTGTCAGCAGATGTTGTGGCATTTATCCATTTGGATGCTTGGTTCTACCACTAGATTTAGATCACAGCTGATAAACCAGAGAGGTATTATAGCCATAAAATGTCGTCATTTTTTAGCTGTTGACAGTAACAACAGGGACAGGGATAGAAATGTCTTTTAGTTCAATTGTATCTGAGACTTCTTTTTAAAATTGAGACATGCATGTATTGTCACAAAAGACTTAAAAGGTGACCTTTTCTAAAGATCTTATTCAGTTCATGATGAAAAATTTATGGTTTATTCAATACGCAATAACTCAACATATACTAGTTAGATTTTTCATCACTGTGACCAAGTAAATACCTTTGAAAAAACCAAGTAAGTAGGAGAGACTGATCTAAATCGGTTTCCGAGGTTTTGGTGCATAATCACTTGGCTCCATGTTTCTGGTCCATGTGAGGCAGTACAGCATGGAGGACCGATACAGTGGAGGACAGCTGCTTATGTCGTGACAACCAGCAAGCAGAGGAAGACAGGAAGTATACAGGGAAAGATACAGCTTTAAAAGACAGTGATATACTTCTTCCAACCAGGCCTTACCTCTATTAATCTATCCAGCATGAGCTCACCAGTAGGTTAACCCAAGGAATATGTCTATACCCTCAAGATCCAGATACCTGCCAGGGACTGGACCCACTAGCTAGGGATCATGGCTTCAACACGTGAGCCTTCTCGCATGGGGAGCCTGTTTTACGTATGATCTCTAATAGAGAAATACCATGGTTCTAGGTCTGTGGGTCACTGTGTGTTAAACTTGAGACTTCAAAGATATTTACCCCATTCTCTGCTCTCTCCCAGGAGGTTTTATGAGGTTGTTGGCTGGGTCTTCTAACTTGATGTCCTTGTTTATTTTCTGATTGTTTTGTTTGGTTAGGTCTGGCATGGAGCCTAAAAATGAGAGCTTGCCTGCAGTTTGACTTTCACTGCCATTAGGTTTTGCAATCTTTTCAAAACATCCCCCAGGAGGCCTCCATGTATCTATCTGTGGACATCTCCCATATTTTTTTTCAAAGCAAGCATAGCAAAATGAGGGGACTTTAGAAGTTTCCAAATTGTCCCAGATGGGAATTTACTTCTCTTGCCTGAGAAATCTTTGCTCTAGTCAGAGCAGCAAGCAAATCCGAGAGCTCCTATCTTTGCATCTGCTTAAAGGGAAGGGGGACAGAGGACCAATGTCAGAGGTCAAAGCCTGTCCCTTATAAAAGCTCTTAACATCAAGGACAGCACTCAGGCAGTTACCTCAGCCGTAAGGTGTTTCCCTAAATCAGTAAACCATTCCTTTCCAAATAATCAGGAGAAAGACCAACCTCCAGGGTGAGTATAGTGATGAGCCCAATGTATGACTAACAGTTCTGCCTACCAGGGGACAGGGCTGCAGAGCAAAGGGTCCTGGAAGCCTACTTTTCTCTGCTCTGAGCACTACTTGGTTAGGAGCTGGGATGAGTGAGGCTAAAGGAACTCTGTGAGGGCAAATGCTTCTCTTGTACCCATCTACAAGACAACTGGTCAACCTCTGAACACTTAAAGTCACAGACCCATTATCTCCTGAGTATAGAACAGAAAAAGGCAGACCCAAGTTTGCGTACTAGAGAAACACAGATGTATAATCTCACGGTCTTTTAACGCTGGATCATAGAATTATGTTTTAAAGTTGAAGAGACCATCAGAGGTCTCTTGGTATAGTCTCTCCATTACTGAGTGAGAGAATAACACATGTCTTACATGTCCTGACGGTGTCATCTAGGGGTAATGAAGGGACAAAACGTCTGCTTTGGGGCCAAGCACCAGTTGGAATCCTGACTCTATCCCTTTCATTTGTCTGTGACCTTGAATGCCATTTACTCTCTTTAATCTTTAATTTTGTCATCTATAAAATGAGAATGATTATAGATCATGTAGAGATGCTGATATGATTACATTAGAGAAAATTCAGATAAGGCATTCAGACTAACACTTGGTACTCAATCAGTATCTAAAAATTTATATCAATTATGGATCTCCATCACCATGATATTGTCATTAATATTATCATCACCATCATTGTCACTATCAAAGCCAGGACCCAAGACTCCTGGTTCACATATCCTTTAGTATTCATCTTTGAATCACCTTCCATATTATTATCATTGCACAGGAAACTCCATAGTTAAATATGATCCATGCATCACTAATTAGGACTATGATGTCATAGCATATAATGTTTCTCTAAAAAACAAAGATGTAGCACTTTAAAAGGGAATATTTCACAAAGTTTTTGTTAATTTTGCTTTCATATTGATTGGGCTTCCATTACATTCTAGTGGTTATTTTACAAAACATATTTTCTTATGTATCAAGATGTTTTACTAAAGAGAGTCCTTTTCTGCTTATATTTTGATTCTTTTTTCACTTCAATATAGTTTTGGTGACGTTTATGGGCCTGATTAAATAATCAGATTATCCCAGTCAAAATAGTCCCTTTGTCAGAGAAAGGACTTAAAATTAGCTGTGGCAGTGGCTATAAGATAAAATATCAGCCAGGCGTGGTGGTGCACTCCTTTAATCCCAGCACACGGGAGGCAGAGGCAAGCAGATCTCTCTGAGTTCGAGGCCAGCCTGGTGTACAAAGCAAGTCTGGGACAGACAAGTCTACACAAAGAAACCCTGTCTTGGAAAAAATATATAGCATATCCTTGTGACATGAAAACATGAGGCCTGAAGGGAGAGGACAGTGAGTTGTCATTTCAGTGCTACCACAGTGCTTAGTACATAACCCATTCAACAATTGTTTGAATGTATAGCAAGTCTTCCACGTTCTATTCAATGAATGAGTATTGTAGCAACTCTCTTCCCAAAACAGAAAAAAAAAGTTATCAACTCCTGGGTGTTGTTGTTGTTTTGTTTTGTGTTGTGTTGTTGTTGTTGTTGTTGTTTTCAAGACAGGATTTCTCTGTATGACACTGGCTGTCCTGTTCTCTCTTTGTAGACCAGGCTGGCCTGAAACTTACAGAGATTCCCCTGCCTCTGCCTCTGCCTCTGCCTCTGCCTCTGCCTCTGCCTCTGCCTCTGCCTCGTCCCTCTGCCTCTGCCCCTGCCCCTGCCCCTGCCCCTGCCCCTGCCTCTGCCTCTGCCCCTGCCCCTGCCCCTGCCCCTGCCCCTGCCCCTGCCCCTGCCCCTGCCTCTGCCTCTGCCCCTGCCCCTGCCCCTGCCTCTGCCTCTGCCCCTGCCTCTGCCTCTGCCTCTGCCCCTGCCCCTGCCTCTGCCTCTGCCTCTGCCTCTGCTCCTGCCTCTGCCTCTGCCCCTGCCCCTGCCCCTGCCCCTGCCCCTGCCTCTGCCTCTTGAGTGCTGCGATTACAGGTATGTGCCACCACTTCCTGGATAATATATGCTGGTTATTAAATGTTTTGAAATGGATAGCTCAGCTTGGCCTCAAACTCCCCATATAACCTAGGATTACCTTGAACTTCTGATCTTCCCACATCTATTGCTTGAGTTTTAGGATTGCAGCCATGACCACCATACCTGGTTGGTTTGCTTGAAGCTGGGGATTGAACCTGGTATTTTACATATTCAAGACAGATTTTTTTAATTGAACTATCCCTAACTCCCAGAATTATTACTTTCTATTTGTTTGTTTTTGAGACAGAGTTTCTCTGTGTATCCTGGCTATCCTGGACTTTGTAGACCAAACTGGCCTCGAACTCACAGATATCCACCTTCCTCTGCCTTCGAGAGTGCTGACATTACAGGCATAAGCCTGACTAGAATTATTACTTGTAGTTGCAGAGACACTGGCTTCCAAAGTTAGAACCATGGGAAACAAATTGATAGCTAAATCAAAAATCCACAATGTGTAACTCCTAACAGTCTAAACACAGGAATATTGTGAGGCTCCTTCTGGACGATGGAAATTTGCAAAAAGGAGGGAGGCAGCCTTTGAATGACTGAAGATCTATACATGAAAATCCTATTGGAATACAATCTAAGGAAAAGAGCTTTAAAATTCTCTGGGTGATAAATCTCTATAAGATAAATCTTCAAAGAAAATATATTATACCTGAAGTCATGAAATTCAGCTGATAAATAGAACTAAAATCTAAAATGAAACGTGTTTCAGATCACAGTAGACTCACATGGTGCCTTACAGGGAGAGAAAGGTGCATAATGAATGCTTAGTAACAAACTACTGTGTAACAGTGGCTTACCTTTTCTATCTTTGTCTTTTGAGGATTCTCACGCTTAACTGAATACAAGCACTGGTGCGACACTGTCCCTAGCTGGCCAAGTAGACAGCTGGTTTTCTCTATCCGATGGGTGTATGAGCAGAGTGCTTGTGTAGGACATTACCCTGAGATGTAAGGAAAGACAAGAAGGCCAAGCGAACATATAGCCCTCTCAACATGTGAATATATATTTATACAAATAATCTCAGCTCTTATTCATGATTTACAGTGAAAATATAACTTTATCTCCAGAGTCAAAACCTTAAACACTGAGGCTGGTAGTGTAGCCTGACTGGAATGAAGCCCTGGGCCCCATCTCCAGTCCTGAAGTGAAAGTCAGACATACTTTGAAAGCTTGGCAGTATATTTGAGACTGAAGCTGTCCAAAAGAATTCAGATGATATGACCACCATGTGCAGAGAACACAGGAAAACTTGGTTGTATGTAGAGAGACCCAGTGTATCCTGGCTCAGCGTACCAAGAAGCAAGAAAAGCTTAAGCCAGACTCGGAGTGAGGCTCTAGTCCTCAAGAATACCTCCTGCTCCCGAGTGACTCACTTCCTCCAACTAGACGTAGTCTCTTGAAGGTCCCACAGCCTCCCCAAACAGGACCCCCAGCTGTGGCCCAGATGTTAATACAGATGAACCTATAGAAGACATTTCACATTTGTATCATAGCAGTGACCTAGTCAAGAGCGAGATCTCTGTCACCGGTGTCATATTCTGTTGGTCAGAAACCAGATAAAGATTCTTCCCACAGCTCTACCCTTCAAGGGTAAGGGATCATACAAGGGCATGACTTGTGGCTTAGGGCATGTTTACTGAATGCAGCAATTATAATCATTATCATTTTCACAAAAGTAACCATAATTTATTTAGGGTATCTTTCTTTTAAAACAAAGCACACACACACATACAAAGAGTAATCTTACAACAATTATAGCCTTAGCAAGTTGAGATCAAAGACTAGGTTTTTTTCCAACTACAAGGGAAGCTGGGAATGGGTGTGGGAGGTTAGGCTAAGAAGCTCTCTTCCTGGTCTGAGTTTGAAAGTAGCCCCATTTCTCCTGGCCTCCTACCCCCATCCCTTAGGCTTTCTTCAAGGCTTCACCCAGACGTCTCTGCAGTCTTCCCTAGGGCTTAGCTGGGTTTCTCAATCTCTCGAATGGCCACAGTAGTACTGTAGTGTTCTGGTTTACTTTATATTTGATTTGGGAGATGATAAATTACACAGTGCCTAGATGTTAAGTTTCTCATATCTGGGTCTTTTTTTTTTTTTTCCATAGAATTCAATCATCTGTCTGTCAGTTCTGACGGGGAGAAAGGCTTTCTAAGTAGAAGTTCATTGCACCAGCTAAATAATAATATTATAATACATCATATAATATATAATAATAGTTGTATACTCTATATAAACATTAAGGGTGGTTAAACTACTAACAGTATTAGATTTGGGGGGAGTAACTTATTATGTAGGTAACTGTGTGAGAGAAGCAATATTTTTTTTTATGGTTTTGTTTTCTTTTTTTCCTTTTTTATTATTAATTTATTCATATTACATCTCAGTTGTTAGCCCATCCCTATATCCTCCCATTCCTCCCTCCCTCCCGCTTCCCCCCCTATTCCCCTCCCCTATGTCTGTGACTGAGGGGGACCTCCTCCCCCTGTATATGCTCATAGGGTATCGAGTTTCTTCTTGGTGACCTATTATCCTTTCTCTGAGTGCCACCAGGCATCCCCATCCAAAGGACATGATCAAATATGGGGCACCAGAGTTTGTGTGAAAGTCAGATCTCCTTCTCCACTTAACGGTGGAGAATGTCCTGTCCATCGGCTAGTCTGGGTAGGGGTTCGAAGTTTACTGCCTATACTTTCCTTGGCTGGTGACATAGTTTGAGGAGGACTCCAGGGCCCAGACCTGCCTGTAGTTTTCCAGGACCCCCTGGATCCTTCTATTTCCTCATTCTCCCAGGCTGAGAGAAGCAATATTAAGTCATGACCTAGGTGCTCTGAGTTCAATCCCAGAATCTCCAGTTGGTAGTTTTGCAACCTTTATGGTTTCTGGACCTCTCCTTCCTTAATGACCACTTCTTCATAAATATTAAGTATCATTATCATAGCTGGATGTAAGAAAACCTCTTGCCACGGCTCATACCAGGGCAAAGATTGTCCAACCTAGACTTGCCTTGGGAATGTCAGCATGCACACATGTCCTGTTCCTTTGACATGACAGTCACTTGCTAGCAAACATAGACTAAATAGACATTGCATCATGCCTCTAGTCATTTACAAATAGTCTCCATTTTTGCTCACAAAGCTAGTGGTTGGAAGAGTGGGTGGAATGACAGGAGATGAGGAATTCCTTTGGAATCAGTGGTATGGGAGTGTCAGTCCATGTTAACAAAAGCTGGCGGAGGTGGCCGAACACAGCACTAAGGATTACACAGAACATGTGCAGTCCATCACTGGATCAGGTGGAATGCTATCAGGCCCAGAACTCTGTGGAACCCTAACTAGGCTCCCTGCCAAATGCAGGAGTCACAGAAGCAGGCTCACACCTGCCAGTCTCTGCCTTTCTCCAGCTGTTTTCATTCCCTGTGGTAACCTAACCTTGACCTATCCATTTCTTAATAAAAAAGCAAATGTGACTGCCTGTCCCTATGATGGGGATAGTTCTGGTCCATGGTATCTGTATGAGAGAGAGAGATACTAAGATGACTCCGGTTTTGTGGGTACAGTTCCTAGATCCAAAGTTAGGTATGCTTTGCTGCTGTTTTAAGTTTAATTTCTTTTGAGATGAGCCCATTTAAACACTTCTAAATGATTCTGTACCATGAGTCAGCTAGAATACATATCTATGTGCTTTGTGTTTTATTATCTTGTTTGGGGTTTTTTTTGGAGGGTTTTTGTTTTGTTTTGTTTTTCACTTATATTGAGGTGGTCAAACCAGATGTGGTTTTCTAACCCCAGCACTCAGAGAAGGCAGTGGCAGGAAGATCAGAAGTTTAAGATCCTTCTTAGCTTACAGTGAAATTGAAGCAGCCAGGGGTACAGGAGAGCCTGTCTCTAAATAACAAAGTGGTGACTTCCACTAATCAAAGCTAGTTTTTAGTGACAACAAAATTTAAAGTATCTCCAATGTATTACTGTATCCAATATTTATGATCTTTAAAAAAAACTAGTCACAGTAATTACAATATAACATAGAGAGGACCTTCAGGGTGCCAGAAGAGTGAGGAGACAACGCAGAGGACGAGAAAGAGGAACCAGCTAGTTGTATGACCAAAGATTTTAGGGTGGATCTACAAAACAATTCTAAAATGTATTGGGAGTACATTTATTATAGAAAAACAAGAGGCAAGAGAGAGGGCTTTGTCAAGTCTCACTTGAAATGAACAGCCTTCCCATTGCATGTCCATGAAGAAATAAAGCAACTACTTAACCTCTGAGAAGCAGTCAATGCTAAGTAATAATAATTAATCACCAGTTTACAGTGCCAGCTTCAATGGATGGACAAAATATGGAGCTATGTTATACACACAGGATGAATTCTTTTTTTAATAATTTTGTATTAATTTATTCATATTACATCTCAGTTGTTATCCCATCCCTTGTATCCTCCCATTCCTCCCTCCCTCCCTCCCGCTTTCACCCTATTCCTCTCCCCTATGTTTGTGACTGAGTGGGACCTCCTCCCCCTGCATATGATCATAGGGTATCAAGTTTCTTCTTGATAGCCTGTTATCTGAATTCTTTTCATACTTGAAAGTCTATCTGGACCCCAAATTCAGATACCTCAACATTTCTATACTCGTTTATTACCCTTCTTTATTTCTGCTCTTATTTCCTTCTGTCACTTTCCTTCCATTCTTTCGGATTTCTATCTTCATTCTTATTGTGTTGAGAGGGAATCTTAGAAATGACCCAAGAACCGTATTCATGATGGCCCTCCATGACTCTTGCCTCCTGCTAGTCATGTTTCCCAGTGGTGTTCCACACTGACCCAGTCAGACTGGACTAGAGGGAAGAGTGACCAGTTTGTAGACCAAATCGATGTTTTAATGTTGCCACTTTTTGGTTGGCATCTTGGATGGTTCACCCTATGTCAGCCTCATTCGAGGGTACACACTAGCCTTGTTTAAAAACAAAAGCGTCTTGAGCCTCCCATAGACATCCAGTACCAGTTTGCAAAGCATCTGATTGATCCACCTTAAAAATGGACCCTCAGCCACATGGAGTAAATGACTATAGCCCTGCTTAGCATCCTGATTGCAGATTTATGGAGGACATGAAACAGAGGCAGCTTGCTGGACTATTGCCAGACTCCCTGGCCCCAAGAAACAAGAAGAGATGGTTCATGTTTATTTTTGGTGTAAGCCAACATATTTTGGTTTAATGTGTTACACAACGTGTATTACACAATAGGAATACAGTAGCATACAATAATAGGAATGAGTTACAAAATTTTTTAAAGTCAGAAATATAAGGATGGAGAAGTCCACAGCACTTTCTTTTTCTTTTTTTCTTTCTCGTGATTATTAAGAGCTTTGTTACACTTACATTCTGAGAGCCTATATGAATATATGTGTAAATATAGAAATGAATCAGTGATTCTCCCCCCCCCCCTTGCTGTTTAGTTGTTACTGCTGTTCGTTTTACTGTTATTGTTGTTGTTTTCTGCTTGGGGGCTTTTCAAAGAATAATAGAGTTGTTACATTCTTTGTTTTTAAAGTTTTATCATCCTTCCTTAGTTAAAACTATTATAGATGGGTATATGAGCCTTTAAGTGTCCTTTCTCTTTTCGTATGGTGTATTTCACACTTAACATATTTGGACGTGTGGTCATTCAAATGAGCAGACCTGAGTGCAAATTCCTCAATGCTGTACAGTAAAAAATCACTATTAATGTATTGCAGAAGAGGTCTAAGATAAGATCCTTACTGTGGCTTTCCAAGTATTCTAATTACCCTGACTCTTACCTTTCATTCTGGTGCTCCATAAATTCATAGCACGGTGATGAGTTTTAAATGGCAACAGTTGAAAAATAAAACAAGTAAATGACTTTAGATGCACCAAACCAGGAGTCAACCAACACTCCTGAGACCCTCTCAGTGTAAATGTGCTATCCCACCTCAATGACTCACTCTGTGATTCTGTTGAACATTTGGCTCTGAGTCCCTCCTTTGGCTCTGAGTCCCTCCTTTGAACGAGTTCAATTGATCAAATGTATTTCTGCCACGGCAATCAGAACAAAGAACAAGATAAAGGCCCTGCCCTCATGAAGCTTACAGTTTACTCTGGGGGACAGTCTCTAGGACAATACATACTCAGCAATAAAATTTGGGTCATTGATAAGTACAGCAAAGAAAGAGGCAAAGTAAAGAGAAATGAAGGTGAAAAGTAAAGAATCAAGAAGCAAACGTTGGCAAGGATCTCTGTAGGTAAAATGAGCAAACCAGGTGAAAAGAAGCTTGGCACACGGGGACTGTAGGGAACTGAACATCCTAGGTTGATATGACAGTAGACAGAGCACGTTGGAGATAGAGAGCAGAGAGTGACAGAAGAGATGTGGCCCTGACTGAGAACTCAACAGGAGCCAAGGGCCTTGTTGCTTAATGCAAATGGGGGAAAGCTATAGGTCCAAGCATGCAGTTTATACAACCTAATTTAACTTTAAAATATCCCACTGGCAGCTTCTTGGAGGACTAGGCTGGAAACAATTATTAAAAAAAAAAAAAAGTGACAAGGCCACTTAACAGATTCTTTTCATTCAGACAGGAAATTGGAGAGGTTGTAAGGATGGTGGTAGGCGGTGGAGGCAAATAGAAGTGATGGGATTTCAAATGATAGGATATTGTGTTGGAAAGAAAAGTCAAGGATGACATCCTGGGCTTGGATGCAAGAGTTGAGTGAAGGACACAGAACACTGAGACCCGTGCCTCCTCAAAATGGCCATTTATAGACATGGTAAACACCAGGAAGGAGCAAGTTAAAACAGGGGAGTAGAAAAGCAAAAGCTCAGACATGGCATGTTAATTCACAGTGTTTTTTTGGATTTCTGTTTGGGTGGACATTAGAAAATGCAAATCACAAAGGTGCTGAGTGAGCATGAACAATACCCAGTGTCATCCAAAAGCCGTTGTCTGAGGAGCTGTGTGTAAGTGCAGTGAAGAGCGTAGATGTCTGGCATTTAGAGTCAGGAAACAGGATTCAAAAAACAAAAAGGCAGGCTTGAAAGATGGCTCAGAGGTTCTTCCAAAGGGTCCTGAGTTCAATTCCCAGCAACCACCTGGTGGCTCACAACCATCTACCGTGAGATCTGATGCCTCATGCAGGCATATATGTGGGCAGCAGAATGCGTATACATAATAAATAAATAAATAATCCTTTTTCAGAAAAACAAAAAAAAAAAACCCAAAAGAAGAAGAAGCCCTAGAGTGGGTATGATATGAGGAGCACTCTTGGAGAAGAAGAGCAAACAGGGACAGAGCATATTATTCCACTTTAGCAAGATGGAAGTCCAGGTTGGCCCTGGCAGAGACTATCAAGGAATGTGGGGGCAAAGTCTAAGAAAAGTGAGCTGAGGAGAAGTGAGGATAGAAGCTAGAGAAGCAGACAGGGTCAAACCAAATGTAAGCATTCCTTTAACGACTATCTGCCTAGGACACAGAACACTGAGACCCGTGCCTCCTCAAAATGGCGATTTCCGTAGGTTTTTCTTTTTGCAATATGAGAGTTTTGAGATAACTTTTTCCCCGAAAAAAAATTGTTTCCAAGTCCCAAAATCTCTCAGGGGATAAATACCTGGAAGTCCACATTGCCAAAAGAAATAGTCAATGAGACCTGAATTGTCAGTGGTCCAGAGACAACAGGGTCATCTCAGATTGAGTCACGAAAGTGGCATTTGCAAACACATACCCAGGTGATCATCGGGACTAAAAATATAAACTTTCTTTTTAAAAAAGATTTGATTTTATGTTCTGAGAGCAGTTTGCACTCATTCCATGATTCCCATAGGTGGCAGGATCTTTTGCTGATAAGAAGGAACAAGCCTCCAGGGATATGGGTTTGCGCATGGGTAATTACATCTCAAAGCCTCTGCATTCTTCCGTGGCTAGGCAGGCCACCACAGTTACAAATGCCTCTGGCTTATGTAGCTGCTGGTCAGAGTGACGACCAAAGATGAAACTAGAGATAACTACACTAATAGCTACCCTCGGACCACTGTGGAATTCACAAGTTCCTTTCCCAAAAATTAGCTCCCTTAATCACAGCACCATTTAATACACTCTTTGCATACACATGTGCTTGGGTGGCTCAGACATCTGATGGCCCCCTTCTGTCTTCATCTTAGTTTTTCTTTTTTTTTTTTAAGCATTCAAGACTCATATTTTTAAATTCTGCTCTAGAGAAAGTGTGTCAAAGGACTCAGTTATTGATATGTAAAGCGACTACCAGAAGGCTTTTCCCATGGCAAGCACAATGAATGTAAAATATGACCCATCTCCTGCTTTGTCCCACCCCCCCCCCCCACTAAGCCTGGGGTCAGGCAGCCTCCTTGAGGAATCTATGCTTGGTTGTGTGCACACCATACATCGCCCTTGAAGGCCCATCATGCCATCTTGGGCGTGTAACCCTTCGGCATGAATCATGCACACTTGGGGAAGCAGAAATCTTCTCCCTCTGGATCTGAGTTTGTTGGTATTTTAGTCTGCTTGGAAACAGTCTGAGAAACATTAAACCCAGCTTTTTTGAGGTTAGTCCAAATTATTATGTATTATTTTTTTTTTTTAGACAAGGGGAAAAAAATATTCTGTCTCCTAAGGAAACTTGTAACCATGAACAGTAAATTTAAAATGTTTTGAAATGGTTTCTTCCCTCCCACATTCCCCACTTGTACTTAGTTTAAATCCCAAGTTTGTCTCACCAAAAAAGATACATGCTAGACTACAGATCCGTGGGGCTAGGCCTGTACAAATGCATTTCTTACATCAGAGGCTTAAACTGGTATTTATCTTATTCCACAGACTCTTCCAATTTTACAGGTTCAACAGTTCAGTAAGCATTCGTACATGTTGTGTCTTTAAACACACACTCTCGTCCAGGTGCTCAACTTTCTCTACCTGCCGAGGGCGGACATAGACCTCAACCCACCTAGTCAAGGGAACTGAGCCCTCTTGCTTCTAGCCTAGGCTTTTCGAGGTTAATGCGATCTCTGTAGTATTTTCATAAGGAGCTTCACAGGACCCACCCCCCCACCCCCACCCCTACCCCGCATCCTTGGCTTTCCTCCTCAGTGGGAAGTGGAACCTCACTGAAGCTGAGGCTGTGAGGTCTCTGGGCCTCCAGGATGTCCCTTGCCTCTAATGGACTTCCAGCTATCAGCAGCTGCCTCGCCAGCATTTCTTGTTTGGTTGGTTGGTTGGTTGGTTGGTTTTTTCTTCGAGACAAGGGTTTCTCTGTGTAGCCTTGACTATCCCTGACTCGCTTGTAGACCAGGCTGGCCTCAAACTCACAGCAATCTGCCTGCCTCTGCTTCCTGAGTGCTGGGATTAAAGGCGTGCGCCACCACTGGCCAGCTCACCAGCCTTTGGACACACCTGTCTCTCATCTGAACTCAGACCCTCAGAGGCTTGGTCTCTCCTCCTCTCACAGCTGCTTGAGCGTCTGTCCCCTTCTGTGTTTCCCTCGTCAGAGCTCTCGGGGGTGGGCAGTGGTGAGGAGGTACCAGGCCAGGACCACACACACACCTTCCCTTTGCCTTTGGCTTGAGGCTCTCAATACTCAACTGCACTCCAGGGCTCTTTCTGATTTTTGCATTTCCCCTGATCTGTCTGAACCGTCCACGGTCCCTGTCACTCCTCCTTCCATTCCTCATGAGACATAGGAAGTGCTAGGTGTCTGACAGGTGACGCTTGGTGTTTGGTATCAGTTATGCGCTGTCTCCTAGGAGACCAGCCTCCAGGCATTACCCTGAAATGGAATGAACCACCATAAAGACATGTGGCCCTGGATGAGACCTGGACTTTATTTAAAAAAAAAAAAAAAAAAGGGGGCCCACATGACCTGAGCATGAACAATCCTCACCCTCTGCTTCTCAACTATGTGTCCAATGTGACAAGCTGCCTCCTCAAGCTCCTATGGCATTATTTTGCCTGTGAGCTCAGATAAGTTCTTTCTCTGTTAAGTGCCTCTGTCAGGGTATTTTATGACAGTGGCAGAAAAAGGAAGCCAACCAGGACTAAGGCAGCAGCATCTGTGCTCTAATTCCTCCTAGTTTCTCCAGCAAGGTGTTCCCTAGGCCAGGCTTTTCCCTGCTTCTCTCTGACCTGCCCCTAACTCCTATCTGGCATGTGTCTCACAGGTGAACATTTGCACCAAGTTTTTTTTTTTTTTTTAAGATTTATTTCTTTATCTTATGATACATGAATGCTCTATCTGCATGTACATTGCATCAGATCCCAGTTATAGATGGTTGTGAGCCACCATGTAGTTTGCTGGGAATTGAACTAAGGACCTCTGGAAGAGCAGACAGTGTTCTTAAGCACTAAGCCATCTCTCCAGCCCCCAAGTTTTCAAGGGGGGCAGTGCTTTGGTGTCCAAAATTGGTTCTGACTATACAATGGCCAGATACCAAGAAAAGACTTTTCTATTTCTCTCTCAAATGTCTAGCTCTTAACATTATAACCTAAAACATTCATGCCTGATTTTTTTGTTTTGTTTTTCTTAACTGTTGAAGATCTATTTTAAAATTCAGAGGAAAGTAAATGCTTTTCTTGATATCTACTGGGCCTTATTTTTTCTGAGAAATGAGGACGAGTCATGCCCAGTAAGCAGAAAGCTGATAGCCAGATATGATGGCTCTTCCCTGTAATCCCAGTACACACCTCCCTAGAGAAGGGTACTGAGGCAGGAGGATTGTGATGAGTTGTAGGCCAGCCTAAAAATATCCATTACATATTTTCTTCTTTTATTTTGTTTTGCCTTTGGTCTTGAAACTTGGTCTCACTGTGTAGCATGGGCTACCCTACACTTCATTTATAGCCTAAACCAGCCTTCTGGGTAAAACTCCCTAGGGCTGACTACCATGACTGTGACCAGAAACAAAATGAAACTAATTCCCATTGGGGCTAGCCAGAATTCTCATAGACCTTTCTCTGAAGACTAAAGGACTAGCCACAGAGAAACTTAATGCTCTTTCTCAGATTCACACCAGTGGCATCTCTCTCTCTCTCTCTCTCTCTCTCTCTCTCTCTCTCTCTCTCTAAAGTTTTTGAGACAGGGTTTCTCTATGCAGCCCTGGCTGTCCTGGACTCACTTTGTAGACCAGGCTGGCCTCGAACTCACAGCGATCTGCCTGCGTCCCCCTCCCGAGTGCTGGGATTAAAGACATGCGCCACCACGCTTCCTGTTTCTTGTGTGGTAGTTGAGAGATGTAGAAGTAAAGGCAGGTGAGCCCCACACACCCGTAACTCCAACACTAGGAAGACAGAAGTGGTAAGAGACTCAGTAGTCCCAAGCCAGCCTGGGCTATATGAGGCTTTACCTCAAAAAACAAACCTACTTCATGCAAATACAGTCTCTGAGCTTTCACCAGGACAACGCAGTGGAGTGACAAAGGAGTAAGATAAGGTACTTAGAACAGATAGCCCATTATGTATTGTGTTCAGTAAATGGAGCAACGGTAGAGGAGAGGGAGGGAAGATGAGGGAAAGAAAGCAAAATGCTAGGAGCCGCCATCTTGGGAGGCACAGAACATGCATGACCCTGAGGACCAAGGATCAAGCACGGCCACACGTAAGTAGGGAAAAAGAATGCTGAGATAAAAAAAAATACACAAGACACGCTAACCAAAGGAGGCTCCAAGTTATGCAGGTCGAGTGGGTTCTTGGGAGTACAAGGTAACCTCACAGGGGAGACAGTGTCATCACGGTCCCATCTCCATAAGGATTTGGATTTATCTTCATGTAATTATGTGTTCGTTGACAACTAAATCCAGGGCAACTGGACCTGGGGTCCAATTGTACAGGCTTCCTTACCATGTTCCATGACGTTAATCCCTCCCCAAAAGAACAGACATCGCAGTAGCCAGAAAGTAGCTCTAATTAATGAACCCATCATCCACCGTTCATTGGTACTGCTGGAAATTGTGTACTGTACATTCTTTTAAGTGTAGATTCGGGATCTGGATATGCAGCTAGCGGTGTAAGCAATCCGGCCCTTTCCCTATGATTGTGAGCCAAATAAATGGCTGAGTTACTAATTTTTTTCCTTTAGGTGTGGTATGTGGGGGTGGGGAGGAGGAAAAGGGAGTGAGTCTTCTCTTGGCGTACACGAAGATGAATGAAAACGCTTGAATGTTATTATAATCTGCTCTGTGACAAGTTCCAGGTGGCATTCTGCCACAGCTTGGGGCACACCCGTGTGGACTCAGAGCCATTCTGTGAGGATACCACAGTTCCTAGTAAAAAAGGTCAGGGACCCAAGCTGAAAGTTAACCTCTTGTCCATCCAACACCAGCCTGACTCTTGCCAAGTGTGAGATATGGGGTAAGGGGTGTATCAACATATTGTCAACAATAGCCATGATGCCTTCTTTAAAAATGGGTTATTTCTTCCACCTTCTTCCCATACCAATCATTGCCCCTAAAATCTCAGACTTCTGTTTTATGACTACTGCTCCTATTTTGAGACCATTTCCTGAAATTCAAAGGTGGGAATACAGACTTGTAAACAGTCACAGACTGTACACCTCTACAACTTAAAGCAACACCCTGCCCCTCACAGACATTTCCTACGTGCACCATCCACAGGGAACCTCCTAGCCTAGGAATGCACAGCCACAGCCAGGGGCCTGGAATGTGATACAGAAGGAAGTACTGGCCTGGGGACTGAAAACTGCCTCGGTTCTTGTCCTCACGTGGACCGGCTGGAGGGTCCAAGGAATAATCATGTTATGGCTCAAAAATGAGTGACCCTCATCAACCACGATGCTGTTTAATATGACCTTCAGTCACTTCCAGCCATAACATTGTACCTTACCATTTGTTTTTCTACTGTTGTTTCTGCGTCTGGCCCAAATTAGCCTCCCCGTAGCTGCTGAGCATTGGTGCTAATCCTGACTTAGGAATCTCAAGAGTGGGTAGCCTCATCTCTCGTTGGTATGGTAGCTCATCGTCTGATTTGAAGGTGGCTGTGGTGACCCCAGAAATTATCCCTTCTTCAGGATAAACATCTCAGGGAGACAGTAAGTCCTCTTGTTATGACTTGGCTTTGAGACATGTCATTCTGACAGCCTTTCTCCTAGTGAGCTGTTTCCGTTCTTGAAATCATGGTCCCCAGAGATGGATGCAACACTTCAGACACAGTACAATGAGACAGAAGCACAGAGACTCAAACATCCAGACCATCAACTGCTCTTAATCAAGACCTGTTGTTTCTTTTTTATTATTTACCTTAAACAATTCACTCATTTAATGTGTGTGTGTGTGTGTGTGTGTGTGTGTGTATGCGCGCGCGCGCGCCACAGTGTGCATGTGGAGGTCAGATAACAACTTGTAGAGCATGGTTCTCTCTTCCCACCATGTGAGTCCCAGGGATTAAACACAGGTCTTCAGGCAGCAAGCACCTTTACTGGCTGAGCCATCTTGCTAGCCCTACCCAGTGCTTCTTGTACTTAGGATGCTGTTGGCTTTATTCTTTGAGCTACCAGCCATGTCTTTGGCATGGACTGTGTTTATAATCAACCTTGAGTCACAGGGTCCTTTCTATATGAACTGTTCTTCTATAGATTCACATTCAATAATTTCCACTCTTACATTGCACAAGTAACGTACATCTCATATTAATATGAAAAGTGGCCAGTCTGTGATGGGAGACACCTTTAATCCCAGCACTCAGGAGGCAGAGGCTGGTGGATCTCTGTGAGTTTGAGGCCAGCCTGATCTATAGAGAGTGAGTTCCAGGGCAACCAAGGGCTACACAAGAAACTCTGTTTCAAACAAACAACATGAAAAATTGCCTGCAAAATTTACAGAAATACCCAGAAATACATTGTTAAACTTGCTCTGTGCTAATGCAAATTCTATTTTCTAAAATTATCAGTATCTATAGTTTTCCCTACACACTGAGTTTCCAGTCCAGTCACTCTATTGATTTATCCTACTAACTTACATGCATTTTGCAGAAGATTTCAATCCTCGGCTAGTCTTTAATCCAGCTATCTCTCTAGCCTTGTCAACCCATTCTCACTCCACATGCTTAGCATGTCTATACTCCACATACTCTTGAGTTGTCCCGATGGCCCTCGTTTATCTTTTTAAGAAGCCCTATTCACTGCTGAGGCCATAGTTCAAGTGTCACATCTTCCAGCAGGTTTGTTTGATTTCTCTTATCACAGTTTCTCATTGTCATCTATGTCCCTTGCCTCTGTTGACTTTGTGCATTCTTTGTTTGCCTGGTTTGTTTTTTTTTTTTTGTTATTGTTGTTGTTGTTGTTATTGTTGTTTCCTTGTTCTTTAGTCAAGAGTCTCACTGTGTAGCCCACATTGGCCTCAGACTCCTTCTCGTCCTCCTGCCTCCTCTGCTTCCTAAATGATGGAATGACAGGCATGAACTATCGTGAGTGGTCCTGTTGGTGGTTGAATTGCTCTTTTATAAGATATGAAGTTATAATTTTTTTTTTGATTATGCCTGGCCAAGATCAAGTCCCTCCCTAAGAGCCACAGTCGAAGGACAAGCCATACTTTGTCTAAACAGTAGCATCTAAAATGCTATGTCAAAGAGGGAGGGCTAAGACAGCTCCTTTTCCTGTGGTTTTTTCCTCTCTTTAGTGTTCACAGTAATTGCCTGTGCCTGAGATACATTGCTCCAAGGCATGACAGAAGGCCAAGGATAAGGAGGAGAGGAAGGAGCAGAGGTTCTATTTAGTCTCAGGGAGATAGGCGTCCCAACAGTTTCTTACTTGTGTGTTCATGATTCATATGCCTACAGTCTGTTTATTGAATTGTTTTCACTACGCATATGTAAATAGGCCCCGTTATTTTTGGAGAGCATTGACTAAATTAATATAAATAGGGCCAATTGAAGCTCATTTGAATGGTATGCGTTTGGTTTGAATATGCTGGTGACTTTTCCAGCAAAGAACATCTATTTTAACCCAGTCAACCATTAAAAACAAATTTTTCTCTTTGCTTCTATAAATCAGATTTTCAAGCCCACTTAATCTCGGGAGAGTGTGACCATGCACATGGCTGCCGGACAACGGTGACATTGAAAAATTTGCTTTGTCTGGTATGCTCCCATCTTGAAGGAGAGGAAAACCAAGTGGGAATTCCAGGCTTGAGCCTCTCATAGGGCAGGGCTTGGAAGGTTAAGAGCAGCAGTTTCTGGGAAGTTGGCCTGGGTCTGAGAAAGGCAGGCCTGCCTGGCCTCAGCACAGGGCGCAGAACACAGGCTTGGACTGGAGTTAACCTTCTGAACTCCAGCTGCCTGCTGCAATTCTGAGTTCTACTCTATCATGGGTCCCAGGACACACTCTGCTCCAGACTGTCTGCAGAGCTTAGGGGACCCCAAAAGGAAGCCTTTCAAGCCTGCTTCTCTTGAGAAAGCTAAACCTGCAAAACTTGGCCAGACACCACACTGGGTCTCCCTCTGTGGTGACTCAAAAATCTCAAGGAGAACAGGAAAATGGGGAAGAATAACATTGACAGGGCCGAAGGGCGTAAGGGATGAAATTTGTATTTCCACTGAGTGGGTGATGTTTTTTTCATTTCAAAGCCCGATGTTTAAAAAAAACCACACACACACACACACACACACACACACACACACACACACACACACTGGTTTTTAGTTATCTGCAGACCAAGAACATAAACACTCCTATTAAAATATTTCATCTCTCCCAAATGAGGCACTGCACAAATTTCATTCTACGTGCAGAGCTTTCTGCGCCATCTTTACAAAGTGCAGGCAGACATTCAGAAGCTACTCTTGCTGGACTTGAAGTGAAGCAGTATGAATTGGGGGGAGAGGCAGGTGGGGAAGGAGGCAGCAGGGGAGGACCAGAGAGGGAAAGGGTCTGGAGGAGAGGCCTTGGGATGTCAGAGATAAGTTAAGCACAAATGGGAAACTGAGGCAGGAAAGGCAAGCATACTGACTAACAGCATGGACTCTTGAAACAACTGTTTTAAGTTATGCCCTTGTCTGAAGGATGGGCCAGGATGTTTTGCTATTTAGCAGTCTGGAGACCCCACTCCACAGCGCCTGGGAGATAGGTAAGGAACTTAGTTAGCATGTCGTCACTGTGCATGTCACTAGAGATGGTATTAAAGATAATATTGAGGGAGGGGAAAATATGCTTTTATAAACATATACTTGTTTTCCTTTTTTAAAAAAATTAAACCATGTTTTGGATAGCAGACTATCAATAGTGTTCCCCACCAGTTTGAGGCTGGTTAACATACAGAATCTCTTCCACTAAACAGTATGAATAGTCTGTCAAGCATGTGGTCCCCTATCATCCCTGTGGGTAATGGTTTCATCAAGCCTGTAGAGAGAGGGGAGAAGGCTCAAAATGGCACCGACTGCTGGATTTTACCCTCTAGTCCCCTAGCTCCATGTGTCCTGTCAAGCTAGTACCAGAATAGTCCCAAGTGGTGGCACTGCCATTTTCTCTCTCTTCCAGTTTTAAAATGGTCACGTTTCACTTCTCCCTTAGTTATAACTCATGTATGTACGTGTGTGTGTGTGCGCGCGCACATGTGTGTATAGTTGTGAATGTAGTTGTGTGTGCATGCATGCATGTTTGCATGTGGGAAGTACACATGTCTGCAAGTGGGGTGTGTGTGTGTGTGTGTGTGTGTGCATGTGGAGGTCAAAGGTTGGCATAAGTATCATCCTAATCTTTCACCAGTTTACTTTCAGAGACAGGGTCTCTCAGTGAACCCAGAACTCACCCTTTTTCAGCTTGCTAGCTGGCCACATGCCATCCCAGCTTTTACCTGGGCTCTGGGGACCTGAACTCCAACTTCTTTCCAGCCTGCACAGCAAGTGTGTTATCTACTGAGTCAGCTCCCCAGTTGCGCTTGTATACCACTTAAGTGTATTTTCAAGTCTCTCGCTTTATAAAATGGTGCCAATAACACCAAGTTTGGGCCTGAGCTCTGATCTTGTCTATAGACATTTTTTAAGTGAGAAGCTGTTGTATGGAGATTCTGTGTAGCCTATGCGTAACATTCAGGCACAGTGCAAACTGTGCACTCTGTATAGCGTATATGCCCTGGCTGTGTAAATGTTCCTGATAGCCTTGCAAAGTGAAAGTGACCAAATATATCTCATCTATCTCTATTTCCAGGGCTTTGTGCCTGGAATTTGTGCTCGACATGTATACTGCATAAATGCACACATAAGAGATAAGAAGAGGACCAGTAAGTGTGCCGGGGTGTAGCTCACTAAAAGAAGGCTGACCGGTCCAGTATACACAAGACACTGGAGTCTGTCTCATGAACCACACACATACAACACAAATGTCACTAAGTGCCATATGGAAAAGGAAAAGGATGAACAAGAAAGGTGAGGAGTGAGGGAAGGAGCAAGAGGAAAGGAGGAAGGAGACAGCTACCTTGCGCACATCGCTGTGTGGCAGGCAGCTGTTACCAGTTTACATCATCCTGCAGTTCCATGTTTCACCATGAGGCCACCCTCATGGCTCCAGGCCAACTTATCTTTCTGCCTGGGACACACTCCCATGAGTTTAGGGTGCAAAGGGATTTTTTTTTAATGATGGTAATAAATAAAATCTGGATTGTTTGGACTCTGAGAACTGGAAACTGGTGCCTTCCAGGCACTAACTACAAAGCCACATGTGCTCTGTGCACCTGAGCCCACCCATATCCACTCAAGCCTTAGTGGCAGAGAAGCTCAAAATGGAAAATGCACTCCGAAAGCATTTCTGGCAAGGATTTCTACCTGGGGTTCCTCAGTGCAAGCTAAAAATACAATAAAGTCTTTTAAAAGCTGTGATTTTTTTTTAAATTTAACCTCTAAGACACAATAGTAAGATTTGCAGAGTATAGGTTTAAAATGTCATCAATAATTATAAGCGTGTTAATTGCCTGTCTGGCATGGTATGTAGTACCAGGTGGGTGTTGCCTCACTTAAGTGTCCCAGCCTTTCGCATCATGGGAACAGTGTGAGGTTTACTTTTAAAATAAAAGAATTTTATTTGACTGTAGTCAAATCTAGAGGCCGTGCTATAAACCACTCTTATGTCCTGACCCTAGATTCCATCTTCATAAACCAAGACCTCCTGACTTTGTGTTCAACCTTCCTCTTTCTTATTAACGTCTCTTCCTTGCCCTCAGCGGCATCTCTCAAGGCCCCATCCTGCCTCTGCTGCCCACCTCCTTGGCTGCTCTCCCATTCTGTCTGAAAGGTCACAGGTACACACCCAACTTGAGATAGTATTTAGTCAGCTTCCCTTCTCACATCTGGGAAGTGTTCCTTAAATGCTCCAGACATTTCGGAAGTCTATTTATTAAACTTCATTTTCAATTTAACCTCATATCATTTCAATTTCCCTTTCCTCAGCATTGTATAGCTCTGAGAATAAGAGTTGGAAGTGTGCCTATCACAAGCTGAGTCACATTTATTTAAATGTGTTCCCTCCTTAAACCATTGTTTTCTTTCTTTCTTTCTTTTTTTTTTTTTTTTTTCTTTTTAAGGAAAAAAATCTTTTCTTTTTTTTTTTTTTTTTTTTTTTTTTTTCTTTTTTTGTTTTTTGAGACAGGGTTTCTCTGTATAGCCTTGGCTGTCCTAGATTCACTTTGTAGACCAAGCTGGCCTCGAACTCGCTCGATCCGCCTGCCTCTACCTCCCAAGTGCTGGGATTAAAGGTATGCACCACCACGAGCCGGCAAAAAAATTCTTTTATTTTAAAAGTAAACCTCAGCCACATGAAACAAGCAAGAAAACATATAAAGAATTCATACATAAGGCAGCAAGGTCACATCCACGCCATGACGCCCTTTGGGTCTCCTTTTCAAAACACTTCACTGCTCGAGTTCTGCTGCTGCCCGTCCATCCCCAACTAACTTCTCCTCTTCTCACACTAAATACAGCGCTAGACCAAATTAAAGCACCAGTAGAATGATTGAAAAAAAAAAAAAAAGAATTCATACATAGATATATGTAATGAAAAAAAAAAAACATAAAACAAGAGCCCCATATTATCTCAGGAACTAGAACTAGCATGTTGAGCCTGCCCCAGAAGCTCTGTGACCCTGGCCTCCTCATGGTTAGCATTCATCTTATTTCCAGTCCTCATATCCTTGGTGAGGTTTCCCCGTGTGCTGTGGATCCTCCTCTGGACCTTGCAGGGCTCCTTGCCACGGAAGTGGGTGGCCACTAGGCCAAATCCTCACACTCCTGTGGAGTGTTTTAACCGGAGGTAGATTTTTTACACTTTTCAAAATGTTGAGTGACAGCCGGGCGTAGTGACTCACGCCTTTAATCCCAGCACTTGGGAGGCAGAGGCTGTAGGATCAATGTGAGTTTGAGGGCAGCCGGGTCTACAAACAAATAAAATAGGTTGAGTGACATATAACCCTCAGCGCATATTTCATATGTACAGCTTGATGATATTCGTGGATGGATACAGCCTTGGCAACGTCATCAGCCAAAACAGCAAGTGTACACGTCATCTTGCATATTTCTTCCTGTCTCTGTAATCCTCTCTCCCACCACATCCTTTTATATCCTAACTGCTGTACATTTATTTACATTTTCTAGAGACATATACAAAGGGAAGCACAAAAGTGTGCTATCTTTCCTGGTCTGCTTTTTTTGCTGTTGTTTGTTGTTGTTGTTGTTGTTGTTTGTTTGTTTGTTTGTTGAGACAGGGTTTCTCTGTGTAGCCTTGGCTGTCCTGGACTCGCTTTGAAGAGCAGGCTGGCCTCGAACTTGCAGAGATCCACTTGCCTCTGCCTCCTGCAGTGCTGGGATTACAGGTGAGTGCCATCACACCTGGCATCCTGGTCTGGTTTTTTCATTCAGCACTATTACATTCAAAGTTGATCTTGAGAGCAGTGTGTGTGTGTGTGTATACTCATTTAATTTTTTTCTTGTGTGCATGCATTGTCTGTGTGTGCATGCACATGCTGTCATAGCACATGCGTGTGCATTCATGAAGAGGACAGAGGTCAACACTGGGTGACTCTGTCACTGGACACTTCATTTTTTGAGACAGGGTCTGTCACTGAACCAGGAGCTCACTAATGGCTGCTTCTGCTAGCTAGAAAGCACCCAGACATGCCTGTTCCTGCCTCCATGGCACTAGGGCTAAAGATTTACAATATCACACCCATCTTTTACATGGCTTCAGGGGATCTGAACTCAAGTCTCTTGGCTTTCACATGCTTTACCGAGACATCTCTCCAGACCCTCGTTTTAATTTAACTTAATTTTACTTATATTATTTTAATTCCAATTTTTCATTTGTTTCATCCATTCAGCCATTATTTACATTGCTGTTTCTAAATGGTAAGAGATCACAGTGAGAAACCAGAGGTGGGGGTGGGGACATCTTGTGCGCTTCAATTAAGAAAGGATTTCTCTTTTTTTTTTTTTTTTTAATTTATTCTTGTTACATCTCAATGGTTATCCTATCCCTTGTATCCTCCCATTCCTCCCCCCCCCCATTTTCCCATTATTCCCCTCCCCTATGACTGTTCCTGAGGGGGATTACGTCCCCCTATATATTCTCATAGGGTATCAAGTCTCTTCTTGGCTACCTGCTGTCCTTCCTCTGAGTGCCACCAGGTCTCCCCCTCCAGGGGACATGGTCAAATGTAAGGCACCAGAGTACGTGAGAAAGTCATATCACACTCTCCACTCAACTGTGGAGAATGTTCTGACCATTGGCTAGATCTGGGTAGGGGTTTAAAGTGTACCGCCTGTATTGTCCTTGGCTGGTGCCTTAGTTTGAGCGGGACCCCTGGGCCCAAATCTGCCTATCATATTGTTCTACTTGTAGATTTCTAGGACCCTCTGTATCCTTTTATTTTGCTATTCTCCCATGCGTCTCTCATTTAGAGTTCCAATAGGATGGAGAGGTGGCTTTGCAATTAACAGCACTGGGTCACTCTTGCTGCTCTTGCCGAGGACCTGGGTTCCATTCCTAGCAGCCACATGGTGGTTTACAACCACCTGTAACTCTGGTTTCAGATTTTAAAGCTGTATTGTCACTAATGAGGAAATGGAAAGAAAACCTACACGTTCTGAGGAAATATTTGGAAACACGTTGGAGAAAGGGCTCACATCCCATATCTAAAAGTAACCTAATAAGACTCTCAGTCGGAGGAAGACAAAAAAAATCCAGTTTAAAACAAACAAACAAAGAAACAGGCAACCAATACCAACAACAGTTCAAAGAGGAGATGAGGCCCCACAGAACGAGTGCTCAACAGTCAGGGTCGCAGGAGCAGAGCACTCAAAGTCCTCGGTGTACAGGGCCACCGCTGTAATGACATCTGGACTTGTATGATGATGGGCTTCGCATCCTCTCTGAATCACTGGCCCCTGAACTGTAATTCAGAGCAGCAGCCATGCTGGAAGAAAAGTGAATGCCTCTGGTGTGGCTTATTGACACCTCGGGCTAGTTTATAATCAGCCTCAAGACTTCAGAGCGCAGCACCAGACTAACCTTACCCTCAGATAATCCTTTCACATTCACTCTCCCTGGTGGATAAACTTCAAGAGGGCACAGTGAGGCGTATGCAAGGAAAAGCAAAGGAGGAAGGTGGAAGTTAAGAAAACTGTATGCTCAGCTAATAGTTCCTGGATATCTTGTTATAATCTCTGGGGTGTTTGGTTGGTGTTTGTCTGTTTCTTTGTTTGTTTGTCTGTCTTTAAAGATGATAAATGGGGTCATCTTTGTTTCTGTCTTACTGGGTTTCTTTGTTTTGTTTTGATTTTTCAAGAAAAGGTTTCTCTGTGTCGCTGGCCTTGAATTCACAGACAGCCTCCTGCCTCTGCCTCCCAGCTGCTGGGATCACGGCACCACCACGCCTGGGCCTGTCTTACTGGGTATCTGGACACTTTTGAACAGACACATGCTGTCCAACCGTCTCTTAAAGAGCATCCTAGTCTCTAAGGAAAGGATCTGACTTATAAATATGTTCTGCCTTAAGACAGACCGGTGAAGAGCCTAGTGTAATCAGTGTGTGCCATGCATTCGGCCTACTTATGGGACATAGAATATAAAAGCAGAAGCTGACGTGTCTGCGTTTGCTTGTGTGACGTACCACGGCTCTCAGATGTTGTTCATGTTGTTCATGTTGTTGTATTCTCTCAGGGCTGAGCTATCTTTGATGACATTTGGATTTCTGATGCTAACACATGGTAGATACACGCAACAAATATTTATATGACAATTTTTAATCTAGCAGTGAAGCACTACTTTAAACATTTAAAATAGAAGGCATTTATTCCACACTCACTGTCAAGAAGATACCATTGCCTGCATCTTACAGAGGAGAAACTGAACTCCTCAAGACTGAGTGACATATGTCCATGTTCACGTGACTTGTTAAGGAAATCAGAATCTAACCCCGCAGCCTGGCTCCACAGGCCCTGCTCTCAACACTTTTAAACTACATCAATATTCAACTTTCTTCTTCTTTTTTTTAAAAGATGTATTTATTATGTATACAGTTCTGCCTGCACGTACACCTGCACGCCAGAGGAGGGCACCAGATGTCATTAGTGATGGTTGTGAACCACCATGCGGTTGCTGGGAATTGAACTCAGGACCACTGGAAGAGCAGTGAGTGGTCTTGACCTCTGAGCCACCTCTCCAGCCTCAACATTCAACTTTCAATCACTCATTTTACTGGAACTAGGGAGATAGTTGTGAAAGAATCCAGCATTTAAGTACTGGGGATTGTGTGAATTTTTCCAAAGTTAAGCACCAGACACTGGACTGTCTTCTCATCATAAACGTCTATGGATTGTGGGTTCTACAGTGGCTGACTTATACTATCCTAGCACCCAAAATTACCTTTCAAGGTAAAATACATATATATTTTTTCTTGTCAAGGTAATCCAAACCAAAAGAATCCTTTACCACACATATGTGTGTGTGCATCCATGCACACACACATGCACACACACATAGACACACGTTCACATGCGTGCGCGCACACAAACTTTTTAAAACATTTCCTATATTATAGACTTTATAACAAAGCATATGAAATCACCACTTTGCTCTTTAAGGACTGTTCATTTCAGACTTTTCAACATAAAGATACTGAAGAGAAAAACTTTTGACACTGAAATATCTTATTTTAAAATCTATACATGGAAGCAGTTTGAACATCTGCTTTACCTATCCGAGCCTTCAGTCTACCTTATTCGGGAATAGCCGCAGAGACACATTAGGTCTTGAGGCTCATTTGCAATCTAACGCATCACACATAAACTCTACTCTGCCATATTCCTCTTTCTTCCCCTTGCAGTAGCACTTAACAACCATTTAGACATTTCTGTGATATTCATAGTCAGCAGTTCGGCTCCAACGGCTCCCACAGTGTTCTTAGTGTGGCGTGACTAGCTCCCAGTAGATTCTGCCCTCCACCCAGACCCAGGTCTTGTCCCTTCACACTCCTTTGCTCTTTACTTTTAGTGTAAGCTTTGCGAGGCCTCTTTTTCCTGACTTATAACCCCCTTCTGATTTTGTACAGTTTCGTTAGCATTAGCTGTCATCTTCCCTTGCAGTAGAGTCAAGGCAGGTTAGAAACTTTGCCTACCGACCCCACCAGTGCCATCCAGGAAAAACACTGGGTATGCAGACCGCTGCTATGGTTCCACAACCTCACATCCACCTGGCTTAGTCTCAGCCCCATGAAAAATCAGAATCTAAATAAATATTTTACCAACTAATTTTTTATGTTACTCAACCTAATACCCTGTTGTAGTCTGAGTTATGTGGGATTTTTTTTTTTTTTTTTTTTTTTTTTTTGGGTTTGGTTTGGTTTGGTTGTTTGTTTTTTTCTTTTCCACCCCAAATCACTCAGTATTATCTCTTACCCTACCTCATGCTTTTTTCCCTCCTGTAGACAGTCATTGGGAAAATGCTGCCATTGATAGACCCAATAGTCTACCTGTGTGAACTGTCCACAGTCTACTGTCAGAGGCTATATATCTAAAGTGTACATCCCTGTGTGGATGTGGTTTTTAAAGAGCAAGGAATGAATTTGCATTATGATCATTCAAAATTAACTCTGTTTAAATACCAAAATAATATTACCATCCCTGAAAAGGGGCCAGGGTTTCTCCCCGAACCTTCTCTTTTGAGTTTTGGTTGTGTATGTGGGGGAGAGGGGGCACAGTTAATAAAAAAAAAAAAAAAACACATAAAATGTGATGTTTTGACAGTTATGTCAACTTGTCCCTAGGGACTATAAGTACAGATACAGGGAGTGTCTTAAATGAGTCACTGGTAAGTCAGGAATGTAAAGGGTGACTCGGGTCCTAGCACACACTTCCCACAAGCCTACAGCAATGCTGGTTCATATGAGAACTCAGGACAGTGTTTGCACACTGTGTTACAGGTACTGGCACAAACTCTCAGCCCCGCGAAGGCAGCGGGCACTGGGTGGTAGTGTGAAACAGACTTGGGAATCATCAATCTACAAGCAATCATCAAAATGGTAAGGCAGAGAGACTCAGGCTGAGGGCCAGCCACGCATGAGATTCTGAACTGCCTTTCACCTGCTTTTCAGCCAAGTGGCCACACCTGAGAGGTGATACTGGCTTCCTCTAGCTCCTGCGTCCTTGGAAGTGTGTGTCAAGTGTGAGGTTCCTAGCAGGACACAGTGTGAAGCTGTTAAGTGCACAGTAGTCTTCTCCAACAGACTTTTCTCATCCCAAGCAGACCCTGCTGAGCCACAAACAATACTGCCTTGTGAGCTGGTCTGGGTCTGGTCACAGGATACCTGTGGGGATTTCTTTTCCTGACTCAGAGAAGCAGCTTCTCAGAAACTTGGCAGGCAGACCACGCTGAGCTCAGGAATACTCCTGGCTGTGGGGGTGCATTCCAGCCCAGAATGATCTCCCAGACATTGCCCTTTTAATGACGCCCCAGGTTTTTTTTTGTAATGAAAGGCCGTTACACGTAAAGCATAATGGGGCCCAAGCTGTGTTTCATTAACTTTTAATTTAGGCTGTTAGTACGGAATTAGTTAGCAGACTGGTGAATCAATCGGCTAGCCAGTGGGATTCTGTTTTAACAAGGAGAGTCCTGTAGGCGGTCAGATGTTAGTCGTGTGTGTGTGTGTGTGTGTGTGTGTGTGTGTGTGTGTGTGTGTGAGAGAGAGAGAGAGAGAGAGAGAGAGAGAGAGAGAGAGAGAGAGAGAGAGAGAGAACATGCAGGCTAAGGAGCTGTGCTGTTGTTGCTCCCGGCTCTGCAGCCAATCACAGCTCCTGCTTTCCTTGCGGCTGGCAAGTTAATTCCCTGGCCGGAACAGTGTGTGCATCACCCAACACTTATCTCCTATGCAAACGTGAGTGTGAGTCATGAAGTAAGTCCAAGGAAAAAGCCCTTCTCGTGCTGATGAACTCAAATACTTTCAGAATTAAACCAGAATAAGTAGCTGCTCAGGGTGAAAACTGTGAATACTTGCTCTTTGGGTAGAGGTTCCCTACATTCTCGGACATTGTAAATCTTAAAAAAATTCTCCAAGTTATCTTGAAGTTTCTGTATATGCTTCAGGGATGAAATCACTTCCCTCCTCATGCCTAGATTCTACCCCTGGATTGGAAGATCTCACGGCTGTTAATCTAGGCCAACAGACCCAGTTAAGAGCTACAGTTTCAAATCTAAAGTCCAGTCATCATCTCAAAGGAAGATGGCAGCCCAACAGGGCAGCCCAGGTTACACCACGGTTCTGATGTACCTTCCAGGCCTTCAGAGCATTTCATGGCTGACTTTGAGAGAAATTGTTCAAGTAGTCAGAAAGCCTCATAGAAAGATGAGCAGAGGAAGAGAGGAGCTATTAGAACCAACATTATTAATATTTTAGGAGAGGAAGTACCACAGCTCGGTAGAAAATAGTAGATTAACACAAGAGAAACATACTCACTGGTACAGTAATGTGCTCACAGATCTCCACATTTAAGTAGCACAGAATAGACTATGAAGTACAGCCCAGTCTTAATCTTAGAATAATTCACTGTATCACACACAGGCATATGTAGACTCAGTGAATAATACAAAAAGACTGGATGGATGCGTAATACAACCATAGCACCATTCTTCTCAGGCAGTGGTAGTGATAGAAATTAACTTTTTCAATTTGCAAGTTATTATACAGAAATGCACAATTGTCCTAAAGCCAAAAAGATATAGGGCTTTAGAGAGAGGAAAACCTGGGATTAGATCTGCACCTTTTTTTTTTTTTTTTTTTTTTTTTTTTTTTTTTTTTTTT